>NC_053424.1:47364356-47477859 GCF_007990345.1 Gossypium hirsutum
ATTTATTCAAAATCTATTTATCAGGCTCTTAAGGCCATCCAATACAGATTACAGTTTATATGTACAAAATTTATTTCAATTAACACGTAATTGTAATTTGACTTACCTCGGACAGATTTCGGATAAAAGAAGTTGTCTATTCAACTATTTTGGACTTCCCTGATCTAAGTCCGATTTTCTTTGTTCTTGATCTAATACAATACAAATTAAACCATTCAATCATTCATTTCATTCAATTTAATCCATAAATAACATATTTAATTCACAATTTAGTCCTTCAAAACCTCATTTTTACAAATTAGCACAATTAGCTCTATTTCATCAAAAATCCAAATAAAAAACATGATAATCATTTACCAAGCCTTTATAATTCATTCGAAAACATCACAAAGCTCATGATATCAACAATGGAATTTCATGAAATCTTTACCAGAAACAGAAATTCAGATATGGGCTTTGAAGAACACAAAGCAACGATCACAGAAACGTTCACAGAAACGTAGAAACTATAAAAAAACGGACAAAAATCCATACCTTAATCAAGGATCAAAGTGCCAAAACCTAGCTTGTTCTTTTCCTCTCTTTTTCTTTTGTATTTTGAGCAAGGATATGCACAAATGAACAAATTTTCATGCAATTATTTTATTTAATAACATTTATTACCTAATTACTTAATCGTCCTTTAAAAATTTATCTATTTACTATATTGCCAAACCATGTCTCCCACTATCATATAATGGTCTTATTGACATGCAAGGGCCTCAACTTTAACAAACCATAGCACTTAGGCACTTTAGCAACTAGAAGGCAACTTTTACAACTTACGCGATTTGGTCTTTTTTGCAAATCAATTATAGAAATAGACAACTTAAATTATAGAAATCTAGCAGATATAAATTCACATATCACAGACATAGAAAATAATATTAAAATAATTTTTCAGACTCGGATTTGTGGTCCCGAAACCACTATTCTGACTAGGGTCAAAACCGGACTGTTACAATTCTCCCCCTTAAGGATTTTTGTCCCCGAAAATCTTACCGTTAAACAGATTCGGATATTGTTGTCTCATTGAATCTTCAGGCTTCCACGTAGCCTCTTCAACACCGTGACGATGCCACAACACTTTAACTAGAGGAATCTTCAGGCTAAACTACAGATCGGTTTTTCTTCGTAAGTCATATAAGATTGAATCTCAATTTCAAAAGGGGGTATCACATGGGACGGATCAGATCTGTACCGTCGAAGCATCGATACATGAAACACATTATGAATCTTTTCTAACCCAGATGGTAGCCTCAATCTATAAGCAACTGGTCCAACTCACTCGATGATTTCATACGGTCCAATAAACCTCACACTCAACTTGCCCATTTTGCCAAATCGGAACAGTTTCTTCCATGGAGATACTTTCAGAAACACTTTATTACCGACCTTAAATTTGATATATTTTCTTTTTAAATCTGCATATGATTTCTGACGATCAGAGGCAACTTTCAGACTATCTCGGATTACTTTCACTTTTTGTTCTGTTTCTTTTATCAGATCAATACCGTAAATCTTATTCTCGCAGAGCTTAGTCCAGTATGACGGAGTTCTACAGTTTCTACCGTATAAAGCTTCATACGGTGCTATTTTGATGCTCGACTGAAAAATGTTATTATAAGTAAATTTAATCAAGGGTAGATATTGTTCCCACGTACCTTCAAACTCAAGAATGCAACATCTCAACATATCCTCGAGTATCTGAATAATCTTTTCAGATTGACCATCTGTTTGTGGATGAAAAGAAGTGTTAAAATGCAATTTAGTTCCCAAAGCATCTTGCAATTTCTTCCAAAATAGTGATGTAAATCTTGGGTCTCTATCTGACACTATCGACAATGGCACACCATGCAATCTCACAATATCAGTAATATACAACTCAGCTAGCTTATCAAGCGAATAATTAAACCGAATCAGAATACAATGAGATGATTTTGTCAATCTGTCAACTACAACCCAAATTGCATCTTTCTTTTTTAGAGACAGAGGCAAACCCGAAACAAAAGTCATGGTCACTCGATCCCACTTCCAGTCCGGAATCATAATTGGTTGTAATAACCCAGATGGCACCTGATGCTCAGCTTTAACTTGCTGACAGATTAAACATCTCAAAACAAAGTTAGAAATGTCTTTTTTCATTCCCGGCCACAAATATAGTTGTTTCAAATCGTTATACATTTTCGTACTAGCCGGATGTACAAAAAATCTACTACTGTGAGCTTCACTCAAAATCATCCGAATAAACTTCAGATTTCTCAGAACACAAAATCTATTTCTGAACCTTAGATACTCATCATCATCTATCCGGAATTCAGAATCAGAATCAGAATTACATTGAGTTCGTTTAGCCATAATCTCATTATCAACCTTCTAAGCTTCGATAATTTGTTGTATAAACAAAGGTTTTGCTTTCAGTTCAGCACAAACCAATGTATCATGAGATAGTGCTAAATGAGCATTCATAGCATGCAACGCAGACAACAATTTCCTACTTAGAGCATCAACAACAACGTTAGCTTTGCCCAGATGATAATCAATCACGAGTTCGTAGTCTTTTAACAGTTCTAACCATCTTCTTTGTCGTCAAATCGTTTTGCGTCATTAAATACTTTAGACTTTTATGATCAGAAAACACATGACATTTCTCACCAAACAGATAGTGACGCCAGATCTTCAAAGCAAACACAATGACAGCTAACTTAAGGTCGTGTGTCAGATAGTTCTTCTCATGCGGATTTAATTGTCTCGAAGCATAAGCAACAAATTTTCCTTCTTGCATTAAAACACAATCGAGTCCATTCAACGAAGCATCGCTGTAAGCAACAAATTCTTTACCTGATTCAGGTTGTACCAGTACCAGAGCTTCAGTTAACAGAGCTTTTAACCGCTCAAAACTTTTCTGACATTTCTCAGACCATTCAAACTTCACATCATTCTGGAGTAATTTTGTCAACAGAGTTGCTATCACAGAGAAATCTTTTACAAATAGTATATAGTAACCGACAAGTCCCAGAAAACTATGGACTTTAGATACATTCCCCGGAGGCTTCCAATCCAGAATAGCTAAAATCTTACTCGGATCAACTCGGATACCGGAAGCTGATACAATATGACCCAGAAAACCAACTTCTCGCAACCAGAATTCACATTTACTAAACTTTTCATACATCTATTTTTCTTGCAGAGTTTGTAGCACTATTCTCAAATGCTTGGTATGTTCAGTTTCATCTTGTGAAGAAATCAATATGTCATCAATGAATACAACCACAAATTGATATAAATACGGTCTAAAAATTCTATTCATCAAATCCATAAAAATAGAAGGTGCATTTGTTAATTCCAAAGGAATAACTAAAAATTCATAATGCCCGTACCTCGTTCTAAAAGTAGTTTTTGGAACGTTAGTATCCTTTACTCACAACTGGTAGTAACCCGATCTCAGATCTATCTTGGAAAACACGGTAGCACCTTTCAACTGATCGAATAAATATCAATTCTTGTCAGAGGGTATTTGTTATTTACAGTCACTTTATTAAGCTGACGGTAATCAATACACATTCTCATTATGCCATCTTTCTTTTTCACAAACTAAACAGAAGCACCCTATGGTGAAAAAATCGGTCTAGCAATTCCTCGATCGGTCAATTCTTGCAACTGAGATTTTAATTCCTTTAACTCGGTCAGATCCATTCTATACGGAGCTATTGAAATCAGAGTAGTACCAGGTACTAATTCAATACCAAACTCGACTTCTTGAATCGGAGGCAAACCAAGTAGTTATTCAGGAAACACATCAGAGAAGTCACAAACAACAGGCACTGATTCAACTTTCTTATCATTCACTTTCGAACCTAACACATAAGCTAAGTAGGCTTCACAACCTTTCTTCACATATCTCTGTGCTTTCATTGCAGATATCATGACTGGTAGTCCATTCAGATCACTAGACTCAATTTGAATTATCTCATCATTCTTACACCTTAAATCAATGACTTTTTGTTTACAATTCACAATAGCATCGTGCAAAGTCAACCAGTCCAATCCCAGAATTATATCAAATTTGTCGAAAGGTAAAAGCATCAGATCAGTAGGAAAACAGATATCTCGAATCAATAACGGGCAATTCTTGCAAACTTTATCAACCAAAACACTTTTGCCTAAGGGGTTCGATACTCTAATTATGAATTCAGTAAACTCTACAAGCAAAGTCTTATTGTGCACTAAATTCATAGAAATATAAGAATGCGATGATCCAGGATCTATCAATGCAATCACAGAAGTATCATAGAGAGTAAAAATACTAGTAATCACGTCTGGGGACGAGGCTTCCTCATGAGCTCGGATAGCATAGGCTCTGGCAGGTGCTCTGGCCTCAAATCTAACAATAGTATCCCTAGTAGCTCTTTGACCACTACTTGCATTTCTTGCATTTCTGGAAGGTCTACCTCTAGCTGAGTTATTACTCGATCTTGGATTCTGTACATTTTCTTGCTCAACAGGTTCAGAACAATCTCTTACAAAATGATCCACAGATCCACATTGAAAACAGGCTCGGTCATTCAATCTAAAATTTCCCGGATGTCCTTTACCACAGTGTTTACATTCAAGTCTCTCAGATCAGACAATCTTGACACTTGCAACAGAAGTAGCCGGGACTCTGAAGTTTAAATACGATTTAGCTTGATCTCGGTTTGGATGTCCCACATTAGCATTTGAACGGTTTTGATCATCTCGAAATTTATTTGGCACAAACTAAAATGATCTACTCGAAAATCTCTTTCTAACATCTCTGGCTTCAGAATCAGCTTTTCTTTTCTCTTTACTTAATTGTTCAGCTTTATAAGCTCGCTCAACGAGCACAAACATTTCTTTAATTTCCAGAATTCCAACTAACAGACGGATATCTTCGTTTAGTCCATCTCCAAACCTTTTGCACATTATTGCTTCATTCGATACACATTCCCGAACATACTGGCTCAATCTCACAAATTCACGTTCGTATTCAGTAATAGACATATGGCCCTGTTTAAGCTTGAGAAACTCTTTACGTTTCTGATCAATGAATCTCTGACTGATATATTTCTTTTGGAATTCTGATTGGAAGAAATCCCAAGTAACCCATTCATTCGGAACTACAGATATTAAAGTTTTCCACCAATGATACGCCGTATCTCTCAGAAGTGAAATGGCACATTTAACACTTTCCTCTAGACTCAAAGACAATTCATCAAACAGTCTTATTGTATTCTCTAACTAGAATTCGGCTCTTTCAGCATCATCATTCGTTGTAGCTCAGAACTGTTCAACCCCATACTTTCTAACCTTATCAACCGATGGTCTGCACAACTGAACCGGACTCACTGAGGGTATAACAGGAATTTGAGAAGGATTAACTGGGGGTGGAGGTTGTTGTATAGTCGGATTGGTTCTAATATACTAAGTGAACAAATCATTCATCATCTGATAGAAGGCTTGCTTAACCTCGCTATCATGGCTACTCATAGCCGGTCGTGAATCATCTTGCACCGTCCCTTGCGCAGGAGCAGGCACATTACTTTCAACATTGTCAGCTATAGCTCTATCGGGATTCATTTGCTATATAAAGGCACATTTCAAAGTCAGGAGTCATCACACTATCACAAATTCAGATATATGGCATGTATAGCTAGACTCACATATGCTATGGTAGTCCTAGAATCGACTAAACCATAGCTCTAATACAAATAACATGTAACACCCCCAACCTGTAACCGACATTGGATTATGGTTACGAGGCATTACCAGACAGACAGAACATTTTAGACCAATACAGAATCACAGATATTATT
This sequence comes from Gossypium hirsutum, assembly GCF_007990345.1. Classification (NCBI taxonomy): domain Eukaryota; kingdom Viridiplantae; phylum Streptophyta; class Magnoliopsida; order Malvales; family Malvaceae; genus Gossypium; species Gossypium hirsutum. Next base: position 47,370,230 of record NC_053424.1, read on the forward strand.
TAACATCATTTCATAAGCAATCATCTCTAAACATAGTCTACTAGACCTAAAACATACATTTAAGGAAAGGTCGGAACTAAACCGAACCCATTTAGAATTTTCAGAACTCAACCAATTCTTTCAAACTGTTAATGTCACACGCTCGTGCAACTAGGCCGTATGTCACACGCGGGCACTAGTCACGCCCATGTGAACCAGCCGTGCCAAAAATAGGTCCTATACTAACCTTTTCACATGGCCAATAGGCACGCCTGTGTACTATGGCCGTGTGATACTTAGCTAGCTACTGAGTTTAGCCCATGGCCATATGACACGCCCGTGTGTCAATACCATGTGGTTCTTAAGAGAATACTACTTTTCTTACACGGCCACAAGGCACGCCCGTGTCCCCTGACCATGTGGCACCAAGCAAGCTTGGTTTAAGCCAAATTTTGCCACCTCTTTTTGGGTCCAATCCTACAAGCAATAATATACAACATTCATACAAAATTTCCAACCAACTCCAAGCTTAAGAATGACCAAAACACATTAGAACTTGGCACATTACAAACATACACCAAAACAATACACAACTCATCATTGTTAGCCAACTCCCATGGCATAATATATACATATCAAAACTTATATGCATAAACCTTCTAGCCTATGCATGCCATACTTTAAAATTTTTACACTTTCAAAAGTACCAAAATGAGGTCGATAGTGTCGTAACGATCCTTGACTATCCCCGAGCCTTCTGTAGCTAGGATAACTGTAAAACAGACAGTAAACACACAGAGTAAGCTACAAAGAGCTTAGTAAGCCAAATACAATCGGACTAATTACTAAAGCATATATGTACCATTCAACCATATAAATTCATAACTATTTCATAGAATGATTCATACTTAACTATACACCATTGTTTGCATAAATGTCATGCTTCATTTCTAATTCCATACATATTTCACAGAGACAAAATTTTTCATATTCTGAAATTTAGTACAATACAAACATACCTGCATAGGTTATACATTTCATATACTCATATTTCATATGCTATCATCAGACGGTTCAGAAACGATACAGATGTTTATAACCAAGTACAATGTCGATGTCCCGGATGTGGTCTTACATGTAATTAATATCAATGCCTTTCTCCCAGACAGGGTCTTACATGAAATCAGATACGATACCAATGCCCCAGACATGGTCTTATACGTAAATGTCAATCGAGGCCTGTGTCCCAGACACGGTCTTATTCGATGTCTCAGACAAATGTCAACTTTTCTTTAGAAACATACAGAGCTTTTCGAATACTATCATATTATCAAAATTTATTCAAAATCCATTTATCAGGCTCTCAAGGCCATCCAATATAGATTACATTTTATATGTACAGAATTTATTTCAATTAACACGTAATTGTAATTTGACTTACCTCGGACGGATTTCGGATAAAACAAGTCGTCTATTCAATTATTTTGCACTTCCCCCGATCTAAGTCCAATTTTCTTTATTCTTGATCTAATACAATACAAATTCAACCATTCAATCATTCATTTCATTCAATTTAATCCATATACACTTATTTAGGGCACTTTACATTTTAGCCCTTACATTTTTACACTTTGACAATTTAGTCCATTTTTTCACAAAATCACCAATATGCAAAATTCACCAAGACTATAGTTATGCCGAATATACATGGCTTCTATACAAGCCCAAATAACATATTTAATTCACAATTTAGTCCTTCAAAACCTCATTTTCACAAATTAGCACAATTAGCTCTATTTCATCAAAAATCCAAAGATAAAACATGATAATCATTTACCAAGCCTTCATAATTCATCTAAAAACATCACAAAGCTTATGATATCAACAATGGAATTTCATGAAATCTTTAACAGAAATAGAAATTCAGACATGGGCTTTGAAGAACACGAAGCAACGATCACAGAATCGTAGAAATTATAAAAAAAACAAAAATCCATACCTTAATCAAGGATCAAAGTGCCAAAACCTAGCTTGTTCTTTTCCTCTCTTTTTCTTTTGTATTTTTGGCAAGGATATGCATGAATGAACAAATTTTCAAGCATTTGTTTTATTTAATAACATATATTACCTAATTACCTAACCATCTTTTAAAATTTATCTATTTACTATATTGCCAAACCATGTCTCCCACTATCATATAATGGTCTTATTGACATGCAAGGGCCTCAACTTTAACAAACCATAGCACTTAGGCACTTTAGCAACTAGAAGGCAACTTTTACAACTTACGTGATTTGGTCCTTTTTGCAAATCAAACACAGAAACAGAACAATTAAATTACAGAAATCTAGTAGATATAAATTCAAATAGCACAGACACAAAAAATAATATTAAAATATTTTTTCAGACTCGGATTTGTGGTCCCGAAACCACTATTCTGACTAGGGTCAAAATCTGACTGTTACACCAGCATACAGATGGCAGCTTACGAGGCATTATATGGTCATAAGTGTCGTACCCCTACGTGTTGGACTGATTTGAGCGAGCAGTGTGTTCTAGGTCCTGAATTAATTTCTAATACAGAAGATAAAGTTAGATTAATTCGGGATTGACTGAAGGCGACATTTGACAGGCAGAAATTGTACGCGAATCTTAAGCGTAAAGAGATTGAGTATTCTATGGTGGACTTGGTGTTTCTTAAGGTCTCTCCATGGAAGAAGGTAATGAGGTTTGGTCGGAAGGGCAAGCTAAGCCCTAAGTTCATTGGGCCTTACTGTGTATTGAAGCGCGTGGGACCAGTTATCTACCAACTTGAGTTACCACCCGAGTTGGACTGGATTCATGATGTGTTCCACGTCTCTACGTTGAGGCGATATTGCTATAATCTTACGCACATCGTCTCGACTGGAGATTAAGGTTTGACCAGTTCTAACCTTTGAGGAAGAGACGGTTCAGATTTTAGACCGCGATGTGAATGTTCTGAGGAGGAAGTCTATTCCACTACTTAAGGTGCTTTGGCATAATCACAGTTTAGAGGGGTAGAGTTGTAACGCCCCAAATCTTTAGTGATTTAATTGTGTGTTGTGTGCATGTTGGCTTACTTGCTGTGATGGATAAGGGTCCTGAGTAGTGTAAGAAGACCTGGGTTCAAACCTAGGCTTTAGCAAAAATTTTTGGTTTCTACTAAACTAAACCTTTACGACTAGATGTTGGATTCTTAATTTATTATGGGGAATTCAGGTCTTAAAAAGGTTGTTGGTCCAAAGGTTAATGATGTGTCACTTCTGGTAGAAGGGCTTAAGTTTGAATCTTGCTGCTCACAAGAGGGATGATTATTTTTGTTGTTGTGCCATGTGGGAGGTTGAGTGGTAGTAGAACTCTGGTGCTAGTAAATGGTTAGAGTGTTTGAGGGAGAGTGGTGTGTGGTCGTTTGTTAGGGGGAGTTTAAAAGGAGTTTGAACAGGTCATTTGAGGGATTAGAGGAGAGATGTTGGGAGAGATTTTAGGAGAGAATAAGGGAGGTTGAGGTTGAGGTATTAGCATGCCGAAAGTGGGAAGTCTATTGTGAAAATTTAGTCACTTTTGCTCTTAGTGCCGAAACTAGTTTGTGGTGATTCTTTTTTCAGTTTTTGCCAAAGAATTCTCTCTTGTTTCCTTGCACTTTCTGGTAGAGGCCAAATACTTCTTGGTCATTCGGGTAATTTTTTCTTTGCTCTACAATTGTTGGTGCTCTCTTTTTTGACCATTTGGCTCCTCTGGAAATTGACTTCTTTTCCTCTCTGTGGGTCTCCCTTTCTTGACAAATTTTTTTTATCATCCCTTTCCCTCTCAACATTTTTCCCAGGCCGAATATCTTGTCTCTTCTTCCCCTCTATTTCTAAATCATTCTCTTTACCTTTCTTTTTCTTTTGGTGCGTTAGCCGTATAGTACCTATTAAGTTTCTGTTATGTTTCTTCACCGTCGGCTTTTCTCTTCTTGCCTCTCATTCACGGTGCGCTTGTGTTTTTTTAGAACTACTCGAGGAGTGAAGTGGGTTTTTCAAAAGATTGCTGAAGAATTCAAAACTTTGTGCTTACCACTCGACTAAAGGTAACTTAACCCTTAGATATCATGTGGCGAATATGGTGCATGATTGGTGTTAAGGCGTTGGTCGAATGTTTTATTTTCCTATTTGATTTTGTGTTTCCTATATGTTTGTTTTTTATTCAAGCCGTGTGTGAGAATAAAATCATCATTAATGAACTTCTTTGGTAATACAACTTCTTGTCAAGGAGGGTGTGGCCGACCTTTGTCAACGGATTTAGTGGTCTAAATCGCACTCTTCAAGCAAGGAAGGTATTGATTTTGGGTTAGAGTTAAAGAGAGGGAGTTTAAATCTATTGACTAATGGAAAGTCTAGTATGAATGTCAGGTTGGTGCTCGTGGTCCTTTGGCACTTTTTGCAAGCAAGGTGTGTAATCACCCAACTTTAATTGTGACACGGAAAAAGCTAAAAAATTGGTACTATTGATGCCACAAGAGTGTGCGCTCGCACGTGTGATTTGTAAATGCATAAGCGCGAGCATATGATTGTAGAGGCCACCATGAGCAATCACATGGGTTTAGGCCGTTTTGGGCCACGTGGGGTCAAAATGGGCCGTGTGGGCCTCATGGGCTCAGGGGCCCCACATTGGTAAACCACATGGATGTATGGAGTTTTGTGGGCCGACTGTGTAGTTTACACGGCCAAGGCCATTATTTGGGCTTATTGGGCCACACGAGTGTGTGGGCCCACATGGGCCATATTATGGGCTTGGGCCCATTTCCACTATCTGACTGTTAAGGTTGCATGGGTCACCTAGGACAACTGTGGACCCACTGATGGGTCGGTAAGTACACTTAGACCCCATACTGATGAAATGAATGTTATACCCCTAGAGGTAAAATGACTGATATACCCTATGCTATATTTGACTGTATTCGAGCATGACATTTTGCATACACGTATATATTATCACATGACATGTTGCATGGGGGTGGGTTTGATAAATTTGAGGGAAGTGTTTTGTACTGGCAGCTCCGCTACATATACTGTTTAGTGCCGCAACCGGTGCTATATTCTAGAGTGTAGGGATGGGTGGGTCAATTTTATCCCCCCATGGAGTGTAGGGCTGGACGCAGTGGCGTGTAGAGGATGGATGGATAGGATCTCTATTTGCATCTCTGATACTGTACTGAATTGGGCTAAGGCCCACACTGATACTATTACCGTAATGGGCTGAGGCCCACACTGATATTGCTACTGTTAAGGGCTTAGGCCCAAACTGTTTGCACTGCATGATTTACTACTTGATAAATAGAGATTATGCACTGAGTTCCATAAACTCATTCTGTTTATCTACGCAGGTAATCTTAGGAGGGTCGATGCTACAAGGGACTCAGGGATGGCCACACCACTTTTTATGTTTTTAGTTTTCAATTTCTAGTAAAGGAAGTTTTATTTGGGTAAATTTTATGTAATAAGGTCGTTTTAGGTTTTTTTATTTGGGAATTTAATTAATTTAACTTAAATCTATTAGCAGTAGGACTCAGATTTTCAAAAAGGTAAATGGTTTTCAACTACCATACTACGTAACTTTTTTTTAAAAGCTTCCGCAATGAACAATGTTTTAAAATGTAATAACGATTTAGTGTAAAGCATGTTCTGCTAGAAAAACATGTAATTTAATAAATGAATAAGATAATTTGGCTTATCATAAAGATCACAAATGAGATTTGAACACAAACAGACTTTTCTAATAGAATTACGCTTTTCAAAACTCACTCTAATGTGAGATCACAGGTTTGGCCAGAACGTCTAAGCCGGGTTTTTGGTGTTATAGGTTATCCATGTTAAATTCATATGAATTATATTTAAATGAACTAACATGTGTTGTTGATGTGCTAGGGGTTATGCCAAGCTTTTGGATATGATTTATGTTTATGACTATGCTTGAACTAAGCATAAGAAATGGGTAGGAAAAACGGTAAGCACGTAGTTGAGATGTATTATGATGTATTATATGTGAGCAAATTACTTATGCTATGGATAAATACACTGAATCAAGAGTTAATAATGTTGTTTAGGCTTATGATAAGCATTGGCAACTAAATGGAAAATAAGTAAATAGAAAGATATATAATTTTATAAAAGGGATTGATGATATATATGTTATGTCACATGAAATCATATCATGTTATGAATGGTCAATAAATATGTGACATTAATAAACTTACTCATTTGTGAGTTGATGATCATATCGATTTATGAATCTTATAGCATTGGCATAGATTTATGTTTATTCTATAAAGTTTAATATTGAAAAGAAATATTATGCTTAAAGTTTATACGAGCTTACTAAGCATCCATTGCTTACGTAGTTTTTCTTTTACCTTACAGATTATCGGAAGCTCGATCGGGTTGGAAGCTATTCAGAGATCCATCACACTGTCCATCAATTTTATCAGTAGATTTTTATGCTTTGGTCCCAGTTATAATCGCATGTATAGGTGTTTTGTGCTTAATAATATGGATACTATGTTTGGCTTGTAACTATGGTTTTATGATTGATGACATTTTGGCATTTTTGGACTTGATGGATAATGTTCAAATGGTTTATTGATGATATATTTTGAATGGCCAAATTGGTATGCTTGTGTGTGATATTGGCATGTAATGTTACGTTGAATTTGTGAAACTTATGTTATTTCGATGCATTGATGGTTGGTGTGCTTTGGGCACTTTGATGCTTAATGGTTGGTATTATATGATCAAATTGATGCATGATTTTATGGCCAAAGCGGTCTGTGTGTGCATGTTTGAAAAGTTATCATTTAAGGCATGCTTTGATATAGGATTTAATAAAAAACTATTAGGTTGAATTATGACCATTTAGACCTAAATTTGGTATGCATATATATTGGATGTTGGAACCATTTAGTAATGGTTAGTTTTGTGTCATTTATATGGTTTTGATACATAAGAAAGTGGTTCAAATGGTAAAGTTATTTTGTTATGATATGATTCTAAATTGGTAAGGTTGGTATGTGTCAAAAGTGGTATGTTTTGGTATGAAGGTATACTTTGAGGTAGATATGAACTATTTGTAATGGTATAAATGTGGTCAAATTATGAGGAGTTTTGAGATGGAGAATGAATTAAATGGTTGAGGAGTGAAATGTGTTAAGTACATGTATATGTTTAGGTAAATTGTATGTTCGCATTTAAGGTGCCTAAATGGCACATTGGTTGAATGGAATTTGGTATTCAGTTTGGTCTTATTATGCAAGTTATAAGTATGTTCAAAGGCTTGATTATATATGTAAATGACTTGTTGATGTGTGCTTGAGTTAGGTGAAAGGAATGGCTTGAATTTAGCCTATATCTTGTCCATACAGTCTAAGAAACGGGCGTGTGTCTCAGCTGTGTGTGACACATGGCCATGCGACACGGCCATGAGTCCCTTGTAGATTTTTAAAGTTTTCTTTTTGAGAGTTACACGGCCTAGCACATGGGCGTGTGGCTTGGCCGTGTGACCCAAGTTAGACAATTACTCGAGCACAAACACAGGCTAGGATAATGTCGTGTGTCCATACTTCGAATGCCTGGACGACCTGAGACACAGGCATGTGTCTCAGTAGTGTGAGTCACACGGCCTGAGACATGGGTGTGTATTTCAGTTGTGTGAGTGAAATGGCTCGGTCACACGGCAGTAAGACCCCTACAGTGTGAATTTTTCCATCTTTTTCTATGAAGTTTTAAATGTTTTCTGTAACAGTCCGGTTTAGACCCTAGTCGAAATAGTGGTTTTGGGACCATAAATCTGAGTCAGAAAAAAATATTTTAATATTATAATCCATGCTTAAAGTATGTGAATTGATATGTGTGAAATTTTCGTATGAAAAATTTATCATTTGTGTGCTCAATTTGCAAAAAGGACTTAATTGCGTAAATTGTAAAAGTGGCTAGTTATTTGTTAAAGTGTTACAATGCCATGTTCTTTTAATGTGGAGGCCTTAAAATGAAATTAAGCCATTAATTCATAGCTTGACAGTTATGGGCTTATGTTATATGGTTTTCTAATTAAATTTCAAAGGTGAAAATGGTAAATGTTATATTATTATGAAATAAATAAAACAAATCTCAAGGATAGTGGAGTGTTCATCCTTTTTCATGGTCGAATGTGGAGAAGAAAAGAAGCGGTGGTTGTGTTTAAGTTTTGGCACTTACGAAGCTAAATTGGGGTATCTGTTTTGCTTGATTTTTGATAATTTTTACGTTTTTTATATCGTTGCTTTGAATATTGCTTAGCCCATGCTTTAATTTTTAGAATTGATGATGAATTTGAGATTTTCAATTGTTGATAATATGATGAAATTGTTGTTTGATGATAAAGAATAAATCTTTGATGCTTGATTTTCATGTTTAATTAAGTGATTTTTGATAAAAATGTGTATTAAGAACTAAATTGAAAAATTTGTAAATTGAGGGTTCAAAATGTGAAATAAATGAAAGATATGGGTTGCTAGGGACCTTAGTGAAATTCGGCCAAGCATGGGTGTGGTCAAATTTTGAATATTTTGTGCTTTGTGAAATAGGGACTAAATTGCGAAAAATGTAAAATGTTAGGGGGTAAAGTAAAAATTTCCCTTTTATATGTTTATGGATGAATTTGAGTAAATATGTGATTAAATAAGTTAAATTTGTATTGAATTAGATCAAGAAATGAGGAAATCAGATTTGGATCAGGAAAGTCGAAAATTGTCGAATAGTCGTTCCGGTTCGTTCATGTTAGTACGAGGTAAGTTCATAAGTAAATAAATGTTGTTAAATTGAAATATATGTGCATTATATGTGCTGAATTGAGTTGTAAAGAAATATGATTCTGAAGTTGAAGTATGTAAAATGTGAATTGAATTTGAGGCACTAAGTGTGCAATAAATGAAATAGCTATGGCTATTAAAATAGCACTTAGTGTGCGAGATTATAACAGCATTGGCTGAGTAAATGGCACTATGTGTGTGATACTGATATAAGTTCTGCTTAACATGATGGCACTAAGTGTGCGATATAATTATAGCTTCGGCTAATTAATTGGCACTAAGTGTGTGAGTTCGTTGAATGTTCAAGGATGATTGAATGAATTAGTGCTTCGAGCATTGAAGTGATAAATGTTATAGATAAGAACGTAATGGTACAGGTGTGTACGGAACCTATGTGGTTGATGATGTTAAGTATGAAGTAGATGAAAAATTATGTAAATGAATGATGAAATGAGTTGGATTAAATAACATTATTAATGCTATTTATAAAATTAAAGATGTAGAATGAAAGTACGATATGGCTTTGAGTAAGGGTGAGTAATATAATGTGTTATATATACTCGTTATATGAAATTGTGGTCTTATGTTTTGGATATGAGATTTACGAAACATGAAACATGGCTTTGATGTATGATTGCTTGGTTCGAAAACTTGAACAGACAATGAAATTAAAATGGTTGAGTTGGCTATATGATTCATGTATGCGAATTTGGTTTATGTGAATAAGGAAATTATGGATGTTTGTAGTGTTTATAAAGAAGTTGATATAACTTTATGTATGATTGGTAATAAATGACCATGGTTTGGTTGGTGATGAAATGAATATATGTGAGCTTGATTATATGAATGAGCTAACGGTTGTTAATCGAATTTGAAAGCATGGTTGTACGTTCATTGATAAATAAGTTAAGTGAATTATTTAATGTGTTATATGAATTTACGAGTACAATAAAGATATATGTGATAGAGATTTGTTAATTTTAGTTTAGTGATACTAGTTTATAAATATCAATGAAATGATTTATTTGTTTATGGCTTACTAAGCTTTCAAATCTTACTCTGTGTGTTTTTCCTATGTCTATAAAGTTTCAGAGACTTGTTAAGGTTGGAAGTTGTTGGAGATGTCATCACACTATACGGTTATCGCTTTGGTAAATGAAAGCTATGAGTTTTGGTAATGTGGCATGTATAGGCTAGTTTCGATATGGTTTCTTTTGATTTGTATATAGATGTAGCCATGCAAAAATGGCTTGTTAATGAGGTTAATGTTTATGTATATTCAGGCATGGTATAAGCTCATTTTGGGAAGTATGTTTTATGGTATGTGTGTACAGTGTCTTAGTTACATGTGTTGGTTGTGTAATAATTCGGTTTGTAATTTGAGTTAAATAATGTGATATGTTTTGAGATATGTATATGGCCAAGTGAAATGGTCATTTTCATATGTTCATAATTGAAAATTTGGTAATATTTGTCATATAATTTTTGTTTGTTTTGGTATAAAGAATAAGCATGAAATTGGTTGATGATATTTTAGATTAATTGATACATGTTTGGAGTTGGATTTGGCCGAAAATGTTGCATTTATGATGCTTGACTTTGAACCTGTAGGAGGACCTAAATGGGTGGCATGATGGCCTTGTAAATGGCCTATTTTTGCCTACAAGGGTAGAAACACGGGTGTGTGTATCTGTCGTGTTGTTCAAGGGCCATTTCAAAATAAGCCTGGGCAGATCACACAGTTGCGCACACATGGGCGTGTGCCAGACCGTGTGGCCAAATCAGTTTCGACCACGAGTTAGACACACGGGCGTGTCTTCTGGTCTTGTAGATAAGTCAATATGTATGCCCTGAGTTGCCACGGTCTAGACACACGGGCGTGTCTAATGTCGTGTGAGGCAGATGGCCTATTCACACGGGCATGTGATCTTTGTAACATAAAAAATTGTTAAGTTTCAAAAAAAATTGTATGTGTTCGGTTTAGTCCCAACCCCTTCCTAACGTATGCTTATGGTCTCATTGACATAAGAAAGGGACTTAATGTTGATATTTGATCATGATATGATGATGCATGAGTTTTGAATGTGAAATGATTGTGAAATGTTTCGATATGTCCGGTAATGCCTCTTAACCCTAGTCCAGCGATGGATACGAGTTAGGGGTGTTACATTTGGTTGGTATCAGAGCTATGGTTTAGTCAGTTCTAGGACTACCATAGCGCATGTGAGTCTAGCTATACATGCCACATTTAACCTACGATAGTGTGATATCTCCTAACTCTGACAAAAATTGTTTTGATGAGACAAATAAGTTTTCCAATCGAGCTAATTCTGATAGTATCGAATGTGTACTCAAATGTTTGAATGGAAATGTGTTGATTATGAGTTAAAACTCATAAAGGTATGGATCAAAGAGTATGACATATTGTTATTGATAAATGTTATAATTATATGAGCATATGAGTTATGATAATTGGATTATGATTATTATATAAAATGCTTTGATCGTGAATTAGTGGTTTGAGTTGGCATATGAACTATGTGTTAAGAACAAAAGTGATTAAAAGTAAATGATTATTAAATATTTTGAGAATGTGAAATTAAAAATGAACTGACTATTTGTGATAGTATGTGTTAAGTGCATATATGAGAGAGTTAAATTTGAGCCTTTACTACCCTCACCCCCTTATCCGTAAAATGTTAAAATGATATTTGTAAGATTTGGTTGAATAAATTCAAGAGTGTGGAGTTACAGAAGTTCGTGTTCGGAAGTTAATAATGTGGTCAGAAAAGTGAATAAATCTACAAATGAAGATAGTATTAAAGAAGATATTGAAAAGTTCTGAAGATTATTCAAATTATGCAAAATCACTGTTAACAAAGAAGTTGAATTCGATGAACTAAAAGTATTTTGGTATGACATCTAAAAAAAGGTATTAACTGAAAGTTCTTTTGAATTGATTTTTGTTATTGATGGGGTAATATGGACTTAATGATGACAGAATTAGACAGTTAAATAATGTTTGAATTATACTGATGGCTGAGTGCAGTGGTTATAGTCAAGCAGTTACTATGACTTCTTCTGGACATTCTATGTGTACATTTATCCTCAGAAGTATGTGTGACTATTTAATTTCAGAAGGAATTCTTATCGTATGAGAATAGTAGCTAAACATACTAATAGATAAAGGTATCATGGGTCTGTTTGAGTTATGTTTGACATTGCTATGTCTTTCTCTAGTATTTATTTCGTTGTGTGGATATGGAAGTCAACAGTAAAATTTGTATGATGCTAATACTCTATTTCTACTGGCTATTGTTCTGTTGAAAATATATGAAGATTACATTGCTTTTGTTACTGTGAATTCTAGTATTTATGAGTATTATTATTCTTTCTAGATATTTTTTGGGATATCATCGGAGTTGATATCATTTTATATGGGTTGTAATTTTCTGATATTCTGTGTAGGTTCAAATGTTGAAAATTTTTCTATTCTAGGGTGTGTCTGTTTTGGTTGTATTTTATTTTCCAGATAATATTTTCCTCATTTTCCAGTGTTTGGTAGCCTGAAAACCTTTTCCATTTGGAAAACATTTTCCAAATCACGCATAAAATCCCTTACATTTTGGGAAAATGTCTTACCGTTTCAATTTCTGTAAGACATTTTCCCGTGCTTCTCCTTCATCCAGGTAAGGCCCCTTCTCTTGCTGCTGTTCAATTTTCGTTCTCTTGCTATTGGTATTTCGTTTCCTTTCTCCCTCTCTTTCTCTCTTTCTCATGAAATCTCTCTCTCTCTCTTTCGCAGGCATTTTCCTCTTCCTGCTATTATTTTATACTCAAATTTTCACTAACTTGGGAAAAAATGGAGCTTCAGAACAAAGTTGGATATTAGGGAATTGGTGATTCAATTTGGATGTGTTAGGCTCATACCTTTTGTAAAGAAGGGCTTATCTCTGTAAGATCCTTTTGCATTTCATATATTATTTTTGTTTATCTTATTACGTTTCCATATCATTTATGTGTTTGGAAAAATGCCTGAATGGGTAAGTCCCAATAGATGATCTTTAATTGCTAGGATTGTTACAATCGACGACCCTTCATTTGATATTTAGATGTTATGTTATCTTATGCTTTTCCTTTACCATCCTTTGAACTGTTTGAGTGACTTAATTTATGTTTATGTCAGCTACAGGGATCGGTTTTTGGCATCACTGCCTTCTTCCAGGCAGGCCAGTGCAGACTTCACCAGGCCAGTGTTTACTGCTGTGGCATTTTACTTATGCGCTAAAAAACACAAGGTAATGTGCACTTAATTCATCCTATTAAATGTTTTTATTCCTCTATTTGCCTGGTTTTGACATAAATTATCTACTTCACAGCTTAAGATTGACAAGGTTAGGTTGATTGAAGTTTGTGGCACCTCTGAATCTGAGTTATCTTGTGTAAGTAACATGTTTTATTTTACTTCCCTAAATGTAATCCTTTTATTGTTAACTTATAAATGTTTAATGCACTGAACATTTGCTTCGAACTTTCAATGCAGGTCTCCACCTCCATGAAAGATCTGTGTCATGATGTTTTTGGGATCTCAAGTGAGAAAAAAGATCCCAAGGAAGTGAAAGGAAACCGAGGTAGGTGTTCATTTGGACTTACCCTAGAATTGGTTGTATATAACCATGTGTATGTAAGCATTTGATGGTATCATTTGCAGTACAATTTTAGTACCATATATTGGCTTTCAATACTAGGGAATTTATTTTCTCTAAACTTTGTTTTGATGTGTCTGCAGAACTGCTAGACGTGTTACCTGAAAAAAGAAAATTTGATGATGGTGGTTATTTATCTGATGAAGGACCAGAGGTAACACTACATTATCTGTAATATTAGTTTACTAAATGTCGGATGAAGTAGGATTCATTGTTTTCTATATATGAATCCTTGTGCTTTGGCTTTTGTAACAATTTCTGCAACATAATCTGTCTATTTAATTGGTTGTACTGAATAAGTGCTTGGAATAATTGTATGAAATTATTGTTTCATGATCTGAATCAATGATGAGGCTTCTATTATATCATTCAAGAGATTAAAATCTTTAATGTCTAAGCTCTGCATGGGTTTTTCATTGGTCTTGCAGCAGCCTTTCTTGGCGATTCTAAGTCTTTGATGCTTAGTAAGGCAGGCAGTTATAATTTCTAATAGAATTTGAACCATTTGAGATTTAATCTCAGCACTAAAAGCTACCAGAAGTTTGTGATATAGTTCTTGAAAACAACATTTTTTTATTTTCTTGTGCATCAAAATATTGTAAGGCTAACCTGAACCTCTTGCAGCTTTCAAGTTAAAAGCGAGCAAAGAAAATGGAGAAAGCTAGTTATGAAGAGTGGAAATCATCTGTTCTATCATCTAACAAAAAAAAGCACAAAAATTTTCCCAAGGTTGAAGATATTGATACTTTTATGTGGTGTAATATTTAGTTATTCACTTGGACAATGTTGTTATTATGTGGTGTACTACCAATTATGCATTTGGATAATATTATTAATTTCTAGTATTAATTGTGGTTTGGAAGCTAATTTATAATTATTCAATCCTTGTTTTTTATTTTTTAACACAATTACAAATAATTTATTTGACTTTGGTTGTTTTCAATTTATGAAGGTTAATATTGTAGCTTAATAATTGAGTATTATTATATATTTAATTAATTTATTTATTTATAAATAAATCATTGCAATATATGTAAAAACAATTTAAAATATAAAAATTTATTAATATGTATATAAATTTATTAATATATGTAAAAACAACTTTTACGGAAAATATTTTCAGGAAATCTACCAAACAACAAAAAATATTTTACATAGCTTCATCCAAACACCAGAAAATATTTTCAGTAAATCATTTTCCAGAAAAGTAAATCATTTTCCAGAAATCATTTTCTGGAAAACATTTTACTGGTAAACAAACAGACCCCTAGTTTTCTTATGATTCTAGTGATTATCTATAAGAGATATCTATTTGACGGAAATGGTTATATCTGTTATAATCATAATTTCTGTTCTGAAATTTGGGAAGTACTGTAGAACCATTATCAAAGTTATAAAAGTTGTGCTTTTGCATTTGATGGTCTCTAAACTAATTAAAAATTCGACTAAGGCAAGCGCACCTATCGAACAGTAGTATAGTTAAGGTGAGACCGAAAATATCGTATCCACAATGACTAAAAGTACTAGTAATTACTATCTTTTTATTCTCTAGCCTAAGAATTGAAGGGATGTTTTCTAAACTAAACTTCATTATCTAATTAACTAAGAACCCGACAGAAATAAAATTTGGAAAATATTCTTTGGAAAACCGATGGAGAAGACAATACCCAAGGAAGAATCCACCTAGACTTCACTTATTACTTCTGAATTAGATGATTTATTCACTTGAATCAATCCATAGAAATCCCTGATTTATGTTTTTATCTCTCTCGAGACTAAAAACAACTGACTCTAGGTTGATTAATTGAAATCTCTTTCTAATTAAAACCCCTATTGTCGCACTAACTCGACCTATGGATTCCCTTATTAGATTAGACTCTAATCCAGTAGATTTATGCCATCCTATCTCTAGGATTGCATGCAACTCTGCTTAATTATGGAGGATCTACTCTTAAACAGGGACTTTTGCTCCACTGAATAAGCATATCAAAACCTAAATTAATATTCTGAAATATTAAAACAAGGATTAACTCTCACAATTAAGAATAAAAACAAGTATTTATCATATAATTCAAATAGTAATAAGATCCATCTTAGGTTTCAACCTCCCTAGGTATTTAGGGAATTTAGTTCATAACTGTAACACCCCTTACCCGTATCCGTCGTCGGAACAGGGTACGAGGTATTACCGAATCATAGTACATACCATTAAATAAAACCAAAACAAAAAATATGGCATACAATAAGATCATGAATCATTATAACATATGCCTTTAATAATATTATCCAATTATAAATATCTCATAGTCATTCTGAGCAAGTACACACACAATTATAAATATCTCAAATTATAGAGTTCTTTTACTTGCTATGTTTCTTTTACATGAAAATAGACTCATTAAGATTTAAATGCATATCTCATTCAGCCTCTAATTAAATTCCTACTATTTTTGGTGATTTTTCAAATTCACGTCACTGCAACTGTCCAAAACAGTATTATTGCTAATTCACTCTTTCACACTTTCTTTGTATTTACCTCATTTAGCCTACATATCACGATTCACTTTCACAACATTTCATACATCACAAGTGTAGGTTCATGATTACAATGTCACTGTAAATAATCCCATTGAACAATACAGATCAATCCTTGATACTTAGTGGTTCCAGCACACAGCTCCACCATCATATTTCATATAATTCGGCTCTCTTGTACACATGGTGAACACTTAGTACCACCCATGTGACCTAGCCAATTTATCTCGTAGCTCTCTTGTCTACATGGTGTCCTTCACTTGGAATCACACATGCGACCTAGCTACATTTATCCTCTCCCGTAGCTCTCTTGTCTACATGGGATACATCCCGTATCACACATGTGACCTAGCTACTACATAGTATCTCGTACCTCTCTTGTACACATGAAGTGCACTTAGCACCATACATGTGACCTAGCTACATTTCATCTATATTATTCAATCTCTCCGAAAGTTCAACAGGGATTTCTCTCACTATTACTTATTTCCATCCTTCCAATAGTCGATTTATGATTCAAAATCAACTAAAATATATAAAATAGGCTGAAATACAAAAATGTAAATGAAGTTAATGTATTATTTACATACAAACTTACCTCGGTGCAAAATATGGAAATTTTGCAATTTAGTCCAAGACGTTTTCCTTCCCCCGTTCGAGGTAGATTTCACACCTTTCTTGATCCATAACAACACATTTAGCTCATTTAACACTCATACTATTTATTTCAAACCAAAAATCACATTATGTAAAAATTACATTTTTGCCCCCTAGCTTTTACATAATTACAATTTTTCCCCTAGGCTCGGAAATTTAATTTCAGCCCTTATTATTATGTTTTATGACATGCTGAACATTTTTCTCTTCTATAACAACATCAAATTCTCACTCTAACATGTACTTATGAGCATTAGGTATTTTTACCGATTATACCGTTTTGCTCGTTTTCGCTAAAAATCGCTTAGAAAAGATCGTTCTCCTAACCTCAAACATTCATATTCTACCATCAAACATCAAAATACATGGATATCATTCATGGGTAAATTTTTAAACATAAACCCTAACTCGAAATAATGGTAGAAATAGGTAAACCGAGCTACGAGGATTTAAAAAATGTAAAGAACATTAAAAATGGGGCTTGAATGCACTTACTATTGAGCTTGAGGGCTTGAAACAAACCCTAGCTATGGAGAACATGCATGTTTCGGTCAAGTTAAATGAGGATGAACACATTTTTGTGTTATTTTTCCCATTTTATTTAATTTATTATGCAAATGACCAAAATGCCTTTACTACTAAACTTTCTAAAAATTCCATCCATGTCCAAATTTTTGTCCATATAAAGTATAATGGTCTAATTGCCATTTAATGACCTCTAATTAAAACCCCCATTTCAATCAAGTACTTTATGAACTAGAACACACACATTTTTCACCTATTTCAATTTAGTCCTAAACGTCAAATTAAACACCCAATCGATAAAATTTCGCAACGAAATTTTCACACGATTATGTAATCATAATATAAACACTAAAAATTAATCAAAATAATAAATTCTCAAATTCGTGGTTTCAAAACCACTATTCCGTTTTGGCCCTAAATCGAGCAGTTACAACTCTCCCCCCTTTTAGGGATTTTCGTCCCTGAAAATCTTACCGGTAAAAAGGTTTGGGTGCTTTTTTCTCATGGCTTCCTCCCGTTCCCACGTAACTTCTTCTACTCCATGTCTTTGCCATAACACTTTCACTAAAGCTATACTTTTCTTTCTCAACTGTTTTACTTATCGAGCCAAAATCTTAATTGGTTCCTCATCATAGGTCAAGTCTAAACGAATCTCAATTTCTGTTGGAGAAATCACATGTGAAGGATCAGAACAATAACATCGCAACATTGATACATGAAACACGTTATGAATTCTTTCTAATTCTGCCGGTAATGCCAACAGATATGCCACTGGTCCAATCCTCTCAATAATCTCGTACGACCCAATAAAACGCGGACTCAGCTTGCCTTTTCGGCCAAATCTTAGAATCTTTTTCCATGGTGACACCTTCAAGAACACTTTATTACCCACCTGAAATTCAATCTCTTTTCTTTTTAAATCTGCATATGACTTTTGTCGATCTGAAGCAGCTTTCATGCAATCCCGAATTACTTTTACTTTCTCTTCGGTTTCTTTAACTAGATCAACTTCGTGAATCTGTTTCTCACTAAGGTCGGTCCAATATAAAGGAGTCCGACACTTACGACCATACAAGGCTTCGTATGGTGCCATCTGTATACTGCCTTCAAATTCTAAAACACAGCATCTAAGCATATCTTCGAGTACTTGGATTACTCTTTCCGACTGACCATCTATTTGTGGATGAAACGCAGTACTAAAGTTCAATTTTGTGCCCAAAGCTTCTTGTAACTTTTTTCCAGAATCTCGAGGTAAACCGCTGATCTCTATCTAATATTATAGACATAGGTACCCCGTGCAACCTCACAATTTCAGCAATATATAATTCAGGTAATTTATCAAGTGAGTAATCGGTACGTATTGGTATAAAGTGAGCCAACTTTGTTAACCTATCAACTACTACCCAGACAGCATCCTTCTTTCTAAGAGTCAGTAGCAAACCGGTTACAAAATCCATGGTAATCCTATCCCATTTCCACTCAGGCACCATTACCGGTTGGAGTAATCCTGAAGGCACTTGATGCTCAGTTTTTACTTGTTGACAGATCAAACACTTAGTTACAAATTCAGAAATGTCCCTTTTCATGCTTGGCCACCAATATAACTTCTTTAAATCATTATACATTTTTGTGCTACCAGGGTGAACTGACAAACAGCCACTATGCGCCTCATGTAATATTTTCTGAATCAATTCATCATTTTTCGGTACACATACCTGTCTCGAAACATCAAACAGTCATCTGGTCCAACTCGAACCTGATTCGCACTGAGTTCTCTTGGTTCGCAACTCACTATCGTTCTTTTGAGCATCACAAATCAACTGGAAAAATAACGGTTTAACCCTCATCTCTGCTAAGACTGGCCCATCATCAGACAATGCTAACCCCGTATTCATGGCTCTAAAAGTAAAAAGAGATTTCCTGCTCAAGGCGTCAGCAACTACATTTGCTTTTCCCGGATGATAATCAATCACTAGCTCATAATCCTTCAATAATTCAAGCCATCTTCGTTGTCGCAGATTCAAATCCTTTTGATTCATCAAATACTTCAAACTTTTGTGATCAGTAAAAATTTGGCATTTTTCACCATACAAATAATGTCGCCAGATCTTCAAGGCAAAGACAATAGCGGCCAATTCCAATTATGTGTAGGATAGTTCTTCTCATGCGGCTTTAACTGTCTCGAGGCATAAGCTACCACTTTACCCTCTTGCATCAGTACACATCCAAGGCCTGTCAAAGATGTATCACTATAAATTACGAACTCCTTCCCTGGCTCAGGCTGTACTAAAATTGGTGCTTCAGTCAATCGTGCTTTCAGCTTTTCAAAACTCTGCTGACATTTATCAGTCCATTCAAACTTAACATTCTTTTGCAGCAATTTAGTCATAGGAGAGGCAATCATCAAAAATCTCTCGACAAAACGTCTATAATACCCGGCTAAGCCTAAAAAGCTTCTAACCTCGGATACATTCTTTGGCGATTTCCAGTCAACGATCGTGGAAATTTTGCTCGGATCCACCCGAATACCATCACCTGAGACTATATGCCTCAAAAATCCGACTTCACGAAGCCAGAACTCACTTTTACTAAACTTAGCAAACAGTTTCTTTTCTCTCAAGATCTGTAATATGGTTCTCAAGTGTTCGGCATGCTCAGACTCGTCTCGAGAATAAATTAGAATGTCATCTATGAACACTACTACAAAATTATACAAATATGGCAGAAAGATTCAATTCATCAAGTCCATAAATATAGCTGGAGCATTTGTTAAGCCAAAAGGCATCACAAGAAACTCATAATGTCCATACCTTGTCCTAAAATCAGTTTTCGACACATCCGGCTCCTTAACTCTCAACTGGTAGTGACCGAACCTCAAATCTATCTTTGAAAACACTGTTGCCCCCTTTAACTGATCGAATAAATCATCAATCCTCGGTAACGGGTACTTGTTCTTTATAGTCATCTTATTGAGCTGACAGAAATCAATGCAAAGTCTAATTGAGCCATCCTTCTTCTTTACAAACAATACAGGAGCACCCGAGAGAGAGAAACTCGGTCTCACGAATCCCTTGTCTGTTAACTCTTGCAACTGAGCCTTCAATTCTTTTAATTCAGTCGGAGCCATTCTATATGGAGTAATCGAGCTCGGTACAGTCCCCGACAACAAATCAATGGCAAACTTTATCTCTCTGTCTGGAGGCAACCCTGGCAATTCCTCTGGGAATACATTTGGAAATTCACAGACTATCAGCACTGATTCAAGCTTTAATTCAGACATCTCAGTATTCATTACATAGGCAATATAAGCTTCACACCCTTTCCTCATGTATTTCTGAGCAGACATACACGAAATCACCATAGGCAATTTATTTGATTCATCTGTTTCAACCCACAGAATTTCACCATTTTCACATTTCAACTCTAGTGTTTTTTGTTTATAATTTACCTTGGCATCATACAATGTCAACCAGTCCATTCCCAAGATAACGTCAAACTCATCAAATGGTAACAGCATCAGATTAGCCAGAAAACAGTGACCTTGAATCATTAATGGGCAATTTTTGCAAACCTTATCAACTAGCACATATTGGCCTAAGGGGTTCGACACTTTGATCGTAAACTCAGTATATTCAACAGGCAACTTCTTATTAGATATTAAATTCACAAAAATATAGGAATGAGTAGACCCGGGATCAATCAATGCAATAACAATAGTATCATAGAGAGAAAATGTACCAGTAATGACATCGGGAGATGATGCATCCTCTCAGGCACGTATGGCATAAGCTCTAGCAGGCATTCTAGCTTCTGATCTCACCGCTGAATCTTTCATTACAGTTTTACTGCTAGCTCCACTTCCAGTATTTCTCGGTGGTCTACCTCTGCTAGCGGTAGTACTCTGTCTAGCACTCTGAAATTTTTCTTCTTTACCTTTCTCCGGACAGTCTCTGATAAAATGCTCGTGAGAACCGCACCTGAAACAAGCTCACTCATTTCCCCAACACTCACCATAATGTTGCCTGCCACATTGTTGACGTTCGGGCTTTCTAGGTCGCAAATTACCCACACTTGCCACTGAAGTAGCTTGAGCTTTAGACCCTGAATATGCCCTGCCACGATCTCTGTGTGAATCCCCAGCTGAAACTGCCATTCGAGGGTTTGTCTCTTTGGACCTCTTTGATTGAGATTGAAATGACTTGCTTATCGGCCTCTTTCTGGCATCTCGAGCCTCAATAGCAGCTTTTCTTCTTTCTTTGTTCAATTCTTCAGCTTTAAGAGCTCGGTCAACCAATACTACAAATTCTTTCAGCTCCGAAATTCCCACAAGCACTTTAATGTCCTTATTTAGCCCATCCTCAAATCTCTTGCACATAATAGCTTCGGTGGACACACATTCTTGGGCATACTTGCCGAGTCTTACAAATTCGCGTTCATACTCTGCCACTGACATCTTGCCCTGCTTCAATTCAAGGAACTCCTTTCGTTTTTGATCAATAAATCGTTGACTTATGTATTTCTTTTTGAATTCTTCCTGGAAGAAATCCCAAGTAACCTTTTCTTTTGGCACCACTGCTACCAAAGTCTTCCACCAATGGTAGGTCGAATCTCTCAAAAGTGATACAGCACACTTTAAGCACTCCTTGGTGTACATGAAAGCTCATCAAATACACGGATAGAATTTTCAAGCCAGAACTCCGCCTTCTCGGGATCATCATCGATCTTTGCTCTAAACTCTTCGGCCCCTTATTTTCAAATCTTGTCAACCAGAGGCTTGTTCATTCTTACCAAATCTATGCCTTGAGCAGCTATAGGAACCGTCTGAGGTATGGGAGGGGGTGGAGGAGGTTGAGCATTTGGGTTTGCTCGAATAAACTCAGTATACCAATTGTTCATCATTTGGAGAAAGGCATCCCGAGCCTCATCTCCCTGTCTTAATGTCTCAGGTCTACTTTCTACAGGCGTGGTCCCTTGTGCAGGAGCCGGCGCATTACTAGCAGCATCATCAGCCGCAGTTCCATCAGGATCCATTACTATATTAAAATAAAACACAGTTTAGAATAATCAGGAGTCACCACACTATCACAGTATATTTATGGCATGTATAGCTAGATTTTTACACACACTTTATTAGTCTGAGAACTGACTAAACCATAGCTCTGATACCACTAAATGTAACACCCCTTACTTGTATCCGTCGTCGGAACAGGGTAAGCGGTATTACCGAATCATAGTAGATACCATTAAATAAAACCAAAACAAAAAATATGGCATACAATTAGATCATGAATCATTATAACATATGCCTTTAATAATATTAGCCAATATCAAAGGCTTTGTACAAAATAATCGGTCAAATACTATACTTAATATTTTAAAACCTAGACAATTATGACACGTAACAAAATAACTAAGTCTACTATACATGCCATAATTCAAAATGTTTAGTTCAAATACCCAAAAATATTGATAGTGCAGGAAGATCTTCAACGATCCTTGACTCCTGCGCAAGCTGGACGGCACTATAAGACAAAAGAGAGAAAAGAGGGTAAGCTTATAGCTTAGTAAGCAAGTATGTAAAAAATGAATAAAGAATCTAATATGTTTACACAATAACTCAAGTGTATCTACTTTTAATTTCACCAGTTACTCCACTTTGGTCAAGCTGTCTCTACTGCATCATACTCACTAAATAAATCATAACTAGATTTACAAAACTCGAAATTCAAATACGTAAAATTTCCCTAAAACTAGACTCATATTAATTTTTACTAAATGTTTTCTAGAATTTTTGGTCTAGTCAATTAGTATAGTTTATTAGTTAAAGTTTCCCCTGTTATACAGCTTGACTGATCTGACCTCTGTTCACTACGAATTGAATTTCTCCTAGTACACAATTCAAATAGCCATGAAATCTGTTTCATTGAAAACTACACTCAATAAGGAATCTAGAAATGTAAACTATATTTTTATTTAGTTTTGTACTATTTTTAATGAATTTTCAGAATTAGAACAGGGGATCACATAGTCATTCTGAGCAAGTCACACACAATTATAAATATCTCAAATTATAGAGTTCTTTTACTTGCTCTGTTTCCTTTACATGATAATAGACTCATTAAGCTTTAAATTCATATCTCATTCAGCCTCTAATTATATTTCTACTATTTTTGGTGATTTTTCAAATTCACGTCACTGCAACTGTCCAAAACAGTATTATTGCTAATTCACTCTTTCACACTTTCTTTGTATTTACCTCGTTTAGCCTACATATCACAATTCACTTTCACCACATTTCATACATCACAAGTGTAGGTTCATGATTACAATGTCACTGTAAAATCATCCCGTTGAACAATTTGGATCAATCCTCGATACTTAGTGGTTTCAGCGCATAGCTCCACCATCATATTTCATATAATTCGGCTCTCTTGTACACATGGTGAACACTTAGTACCACCCATGTGACCTAGCCAATTTATCTCATAGCTCTCTTGTATACATGGTGTCCATCACTTGGAATCACACATGCGACCTAGCTACATTTATCCTCTCCCGTAGCTCACTTGTCTACATAGGATACATCCCGTATCACACATGTGACCTAGCTACTACATAGTATCTCGTAGCTCTCTTGTACACATGATGTGCACTTAGCACCATACATGAGACCTAGCTACATTTCATCTATATTATTCAATCTCTCCGAAAGTTCAACTGGGATTTCGCTCACTATTACTTATTTCCATTCTTCCAATAGTCGATTTATGATTCAAAATCAACTAAAATATATGAAATAGGCTGAAATAAAAAAAATGTAAATGAAGTTAATGTATTATTTACATACAAACTTACCTCGATGCAAAATATGGAAATTTTGCAATTTAGTCTAAGACGTTTTCCTTCCCCCATTCGAGGTCGATTCCACGCCTTTCTTGATCTCTAACAACACATTTAGCTCATTTAACACTCATACTATTTATTTCAATCCAAAAATCACATTATGTAAAAATTACATTTTTGCCCCCTAACTTTTACAAAATAATGATTTTTCCCCTAGGCTCGAAAATTTAATTTCAGCCCTTATTCTTATGTTTTATGACATGCTGAACATTTTTCTCTTCTATAACGACATCAAATTCTCACTCTAACATGTACTTATGAGCATTAGGTATTTTTTCCGATTATACCGTTTTGCTCGTTTTCGCTAAAAATCGCTTAGAAAAGATCGTTCTCCTAACCTCAAACATTCATATTCTACCATCAAACATCAAAATACATGCATATCATTCATGGGTAAATTTTTAAACAGAAACCCTAACTTGAAATAATGGTAGAAATAGGTAAACTGAGCTACAAGGATTTCAAAAATGTAAAGAACATTAAAAACGGGGCTTGAATGCACTTACTATTGAGCTTGAAAGCTTGAAACAAACCCTAGCTATGGAGAACATGCATGTTTTGGCCAAGTTAAATGAGGATGAACACATTTTTGTGTTATGTTTCCCATTTTATTTCATTTATTATGCAAATGACCAAAATGCCCTTACTACTAAACTTTCTAAAAATTCCACCCATGTCCAAATTTTTGTCCATATAAAGTATAATGGTCTAATTTCCATTTAAGGACCTCTAATTACAACCCCCATTTCAATCAAGTACTTTATGAACTAGAACACACACATTTTTCACCTATTTCAGTTTAGTCCTAAACGTCAAATTAAACACCCAATCGATAAAATTTCGTAACGAAATTTTCACACGATTATGCAATCATAATATAAACACTAAAACTTAATCAAAATAATAAATTCTCGGATTCATGGTTTCGAAACCACTATTCCGTTTTGGCCGTAAATCGGGCTGTTACAATAACAATAGAGGAAAACATCTCAAAATTGGGACAACAACAAAACACAAAGAAATCGAAAGAACTTCTAAGGAAATTGAATGGAGATATTCAGTCTTGAATGAGATCATGCTTCTGAGTTGATTCAGATGGTTGTTTTTCGAGTATTTTCTGCTTTCTATTCTTTGTCCCTGTTTGATCCCATTCTAAGGTGTTTATATAGAATTTGGAATGCTTCCGAACCCTCAAAACTAGCTTTTTTGAGTAGAATTAGACTTGGGCTCGACAGGGACACAGCCGTGTCCACGCCCGTGTGAAGGTGTTCAAGCCGTGTGTAATTTTGAGTTCATTTTTAGTCGACACGGTCATGACAAACTAGCGTGTGGCCTACCCGTGTGTCACACACGGGCTTGTGGATTACTCGTGTGGAACTGCCTAGGCCATGTGAAACATTGAATTAGGCCCATTTTGTCTTTTTTGGATCGTTTCTTGCTCTTTTTGCTATTCTAAGCTCTCCTGAGTATAAAACATGAAATTAAAGGATTAGGAGCATCAAATTCATTAACTCTTATGATAAACCTTCCAAAAATATGCCAAGCATGGGGTAAAAATTATGTATATATTATGGTTTATCAAATATCCCCACACTTAAGCATTTACTTGTCCTTAAGCAAAATTCTCAACTCACAATTAAAATTAATTTTTCTTAACTTATAATTCTCATCAATAATGTTTTGAAGTAATCTACAGATAACCATACATTGATAATTCAACTAAAAGAACATCAAAGTTTCAAACAATCCAAGTTGAACAATTTAATCATAAAAATCATAGGTATCTCCCCTTATCTAAATAATTACCTTTAATTAAAAATTGACAAGAGTTGGCATCCTCTCTAAAGATTCACTCAAATCACTCAAAGTGTTTAAGGTTCAACAATTAAGTACTCAATAGTCAAACATGAAAAGTTATTACCATATGCTTGCATGAAAATCAAATCTCCACCATTATAAATGAAATGATACACAAATCAAAAGGTCTTTAGCAGGGTTGTAATGGGGCTTGAGTTAAAGGTGTGGATAAAGGCTAGAAAAAGAGGGTTAGAATCAAGATTAATTTAATAAGTTACCAAACTTAGAATAATAAAGCTAATTACTAAATTACAAACAATTGCCAGAATTAAGACTATCCAAAACTAATGAAATGAGCTTTCTTTTCTCGAAATAATAACTTTAACTTATCAAATCTCTTTATAACAATATGTAATTATATGAATATAAATATACAGGTATTTTCTAAGAATAAGAACAAGTACAATAATGGAAAGTACATAATAAGAAATAATTCAGCAACTGGAATGAACGAACATTAGTTAGGTAACTAATCAAATCAAATCTCGATAAAAAGGACTCAATGAAAAGGGAGAAATTCTTAACGAATCAAAAAGGGTTAAGTTGTGGGTTAACATTAAGGGGAAAATCAAGAAACAATGGTTAAGACTTAAAGGGGTTCACTAAGGGTCAATTATGTGGGTAGGCTTTTTATGGGGTAAGTAGGTTAAAACCTAACTGCCTTTATCATCTCGGTATATCAAATCAATGATGTGGTCTCAACATGTATAACCAAAGCAAGTTCTAGAATAACAAATCAGTATTGACACACTCATAAGCAACAATAAAAGTGAGCAAGAAAGGATATATGCTCTAAAGACTCAAGATCTCACAAAAATTATGGCTTTTGATGTCAATCCTGTGAATTTATAAGTTCAAGATAATACCTCAATTCAGGGAAACAACCTAGCAATTTGAATTCTCAAAAGTCAACTTATCATGCTTGATTCTCTAAGTCTTAAGGTTAAATAATCAATGTACAATTACCTATGATTTAATTCAAAACATATCAACAAAAATTATAAATTAATCAAAATTCACTCTAATAATAATATGAGAAAATTATTTGGGAACAAGATAAAAATTTAGGGATTTTCTAACAAACATATAAATAACCTCCCCACACTTAAGATGTACGTTGTCCTCATTGTAAAAAGATAGATAATAATATAAGCATAAAATTAGAAGAGAGGGAGAGAAGCGAAACTACCCTGAAATTTTTTGATGAAATTCTTGGCATAGTGACAGCTAGAGTTGTAGATAAGGCTAATGAAAGGCATGATTCTGAGTTACTAATAAGAAAATAAACACCACTGTGGAAGAGAATTAAGGGATTACTTGATAATAACCATAAAGATAAATATAGTTCAAAATATAAAATAGAAAGCTTCAAAAAAAATAATAAAACAAAAATAAAAAAATACAATAAATGGACTCAGAGGTCTTCATCATCAGATGCGTCAGCGTCACAAGGTGGTGGTGGTGGTGGAGGCGAGATGTGAAAGCGCTGGTAGATCTGCTGTAGAGTTGCCTCGATGCTGTCGAACCTCGCAAAACACTGTTGCTCGAAGCGAGTGAGTCGCTCGGATATATCAGTTACAGTGGAAGTAGGAGGTCAGTGACTCAGTGGTGGCAGTGGGTGTGGGTCCTCGTGAGGGGGAGGGACATCATCAGTAATGTCCTCTGGCTCATCCTGGTCATCAGAGTGAATGAGTCTGTATTGAAGGCGGTGAAATCCATGGTGTCGCCCTATCATCCTCATGTGGATCATACTAGAAATTCCCTAAGGAGACATCTAGCCTACTAGTGTGAGCGTTGATGACATCTTTGGAGTGTCGAAGAGGCCGAGGCATATGGGGCCCTTCCTATGGTGGTCTGTCTTATGGTGAAAAGCAAGGGCAATAAAGTATACCAAATCAAATACATGACCAGTCGCCATGCTCCATAAAAAGTAAGCATCGGTGGTGCTAACAACGCCGGTGCTCTCTCTTCTTCCAGTCAAGGTGTGAGCCAAGATAGCATGGATGTAGTGAGTGCTAGGGGAAGAGAAGTCACTTTTGAGTGACTTTCATCATAGTGAATAGTGCTCACTGTAAGGTTGGTCCAACAGTAGGAGGGCGAGTGGTGTATGTGACGGTGATGATGTAGAAAAACCTCGGAAGCCATAAACTCCTTTGTGTAGAAGCCCATAGCAGCTCCAAACTTTGGTACACTTATGTGTCTTATGAGTCCACCAAGTTTAAAAATGATACTATTGGCTTCGTCATGGGTATTCATCACATGTTGTAAAATGAAAGTAGTGCAAAGCTCCAAGGTAAGCTCTGAATAGGTGGGCTCAATAATTGCAAAGAGCCGATCCTACAGGACAATGGCAAGATGGAATCAAACAAGGTGGGCAAGTTAGACCTGCTCCAAGGCAGCCCAATCAATACAACGGCCCACTCCAAATTTTTCGTACTCAAAGAAGCTGAAACAAGTCATCCTATAGGCCTGACGAAAATCGAAGCAGAGGGTGACGAACTTCGGTTGAGGTGCTAGAAGAGGTTGTGCCAGGACCTTTCCGCTTTTTTGAAGCAGGAACGGCGACTTTGGATTTACCTCGACTATTCGTCATAATGTACCTGATAAAGAGCGAACAAAAAAAATAATAAAGAAATAAACTAATAGAATAAATAGAAAATAATAATAATAATAATAATTATTGAATGAGGATAATAAGCAAACTAAGAAACAATATGCTAAAACCTAAGGAGTACTAATAATAAGACTCAAAAGAAACATATGAACAAGGAAAATCAACTAAAAACTAGCAACGAGACTCCAATAATATAATTCAGCCAATCAAAAGTATTCATGAGAACAGTAGCTATCTAACTATAAGAATAGAAGAAAATATCATTAAATAAGAGAAAAAAATAGAGAAAATATGAAAGAAAGTTAAGACATGGCCAGATATAAATAATGAAAATTCGAGAAATTAACAATCAAAATTAGTAAATAAATAAACTCATAAGAATGATGAAAGAAATAATAAGAAAACAATAATAATAAGGGAAAATAATATACTAAGAATAATAATAAATAAAAATAATGGGTAAATTAATAAATAGAAGTAAAGGGAAGGGAAGGGGGAACCGAATGCCGGTGGTCGGAGGTACGAACAGCATGGGATTGCTGCAGTGGTGGCTGGTCGGCAGAGGGAAGTGAGGGAGGTTAAGGGGCGCGAAATGGCCGGGGTAGAGGAAGAAGTGGAAAAGGGAAAAGAAGGGGAGGAAGATGACGGATTGATTGGGAGAGGGAAAGGAGTTCGACTGAGGGAGGGGAAAATAGGAGAAAGAAAAGGAGAAGGGGAGGGAGATAGGTGGTGTGGTGGTAGCCGGAGGGTAGGTTAAGGCGGCAGCTAGGGCTATTGGAACTTTGGGAAGAAGAAGACAAAAGAGGTAAAGGGTAATTAGGGTTTGGAGGGTTTTATGGGGACATGGTCATGTGAGCCCCGTGTTGGGCCACATGGCCATGTCACACACCAGTGTGGCTGGTGTCCAGCTCGTGTTTATTGCGAAAATTGAATAACCTTTCGTCACACGGCCTTGGACATGCCCATGTGTCCAAGCTGTGTGGTCCACACGACAGTATCGCACGGTCGTGTGAAATGTTGTTCGCTTCTCCCACGCCCGTGTGCCCTGCCTATGGAGCTCTCTGACTTGTTTAAAATTTGAAAATTTAGCTCCAGTTTTCACACGGCCTATGACACGCCAGTGTGTCTAGACCGTGTGGTTCACACGGCCGTGTCGTACGCCCGTGTGGCCTTTTTTAGCCTGTGTCTATCGATTTTCGATGATTTAAGCCCTGTTTCTACATGGCCAAGGACACGCCCATGTGTCCAGGCCGTACAGGTCACTGTACCTTCATTAAAATATGAAAAATAGCTAAAATAAACTAGTTAGTGGTGTTAATGCTCGGATTGCCTCCCAAGAAGCACTTATTTAGAGTCTAAGCTTGACTTACCTTGCATTCACATGGTCACGATGGATCACGGAGTCAAAGCTCCTCTTTCTCACTACCAAATCCTTTAATTAAATAAGGTTTAAGTCGAGTACTGTTTACCTTAAAAGTGCCGAAATGCGAATGGGTTACCTCGACTGTACCATGTGGAAAGACTTTGAGTACAGTAAAAGGAGTCACTCTGTTTGCGTTGAGCTCTATAGTGGTAACTCAAGGGTCTTTTTTATCTAGCTAGACTTGGTCCCCAACCTTAAAATGATAGGTCCTCTCATTGAACTTGTCATGGTGTTGCTTTTGCTCTTCCTTGCCATGAGTCTGCCATTCTTCTAGTTCATCTATCTATAACATTCGTCGTTCATGGATGGTTCCATTGTTAGTGAATGAACTAAAACGTGGCTCATTTATGTTACTCAAAAATTTTACCTACAAGGAAGGTTGAATCACATGAGTAGTCTTATTAACTAAATTTATAAGGTTATCTTCATTACTTGGTATCTCAATTAAATCACGAGCCTGAAGAATAACCATTTCATCACCTGCAGAAGTGTCAGTTCACTTGTACGAACATTAATAACAGTCTTAGTAGTCGCTAAAAAAGGTCGTCCTGTGACAGCCCTAATGTGACCCTAGTCGGGAAGTGGTTTCGGGACCACAAAACCAAGTCATAAAAATAATTAACCGTCATATTTGATGCTTATTATATGTATATATGCATGTGTGAAAATTTCATATTTGAATTTTGTTAATTGTAAGTGAATTTTAGTAAATAGGACTTATGTGAAAAAATTTAGAAATGTGCTAGGCAAATGTAAAGTGGCCTATTAATGCATGTTATAAAAATGATGGGTTTGCATGTCAAATTACCCAAAATTTGAGCTAGTGGCCGGCCATGCTATGGGTCATAACATATTATAAACATGTTGTGTTAATGTTTTATGTTAGAAATAATAAAATAAAAGGGTTAGTAATAAAATAAGGAGATGAAGGGTGATGAAAACAAAGAAAAGAAAAAAAAGTGTTCATCCTTTAACATCTTTGGCCGAAAATTCTAAGGAGAAAGGAAGAAGAAAGGAGTTCTCTTGCTTCATGTTCGGCTTGGATGAGGATTAGGAAGAGGTAAGTACCTTGAAATTCTTGGAAAATTATGTATAAAGAAGGTGGCTAGTTCAAGTTCTATTCATTCCATGGATTAAATTTTGATTGATTGGAGGTTTAATATTCGGCCAAGTAGTTTGAAGCTCTTAGTACATATATTTTTTTTCTTCTTTCTTGAAGGTTGAAATTGAGTTGTTCTTAAAGGGTGCCGAATGTGGTCATTGAAGGGCCTTGAGGAACAATATGTGTGGCTTGGGTTATAACATTTGGCCATGGTAGTAAATGGAAGAGATAAATGGTAGTTAGGTGAAGTAGAGTCTAGCAAATGAGCACATATGTGCATTAGTTACTAAATGGCGAAAAATCGGCTAACAAGTGTGTACTAAGGCCGAATATGATTTTGAATATTATTGAGTAATGTATGTGTTTTGAATTGATGGAATGGAGAGGATGCTTTAATTGTGTTATGAACAATTATATGCTAAATTAAGGTTTGCTAAGCTAGCTATTAAGGTGAAGTGCAAATGTTAGTATTTGATTACTAGTGTATATATGTGTATTAGCCGAGTTTTGAACTTGAAACAAAATGGTATTTAGTCAATACAAGTAACCATATTTGTAGAATGTATTAAGTATATAATCGGCCTCAACATAGACATGCATATTCGGCCACATGAATGAATACATAGATTGATGTTGTACGTTCGGCTATAGGTAAGCATATTGATGGCTTTATCTTGACTTAGAAAATCGGCTAAAGGAGAATATTGGCTAATATGTCGAATTTGATTCATGATTTCATACATATATTACTCTAATGCCTAATATATATGGGCTAAGTACCTTAAATTTTTCTTTGATGTTCAAAATGATTAAATCAATTTATTTGTTAAATTAAGCTCAAGAGCAAAGGGGAACTAAATCCGATAAAGGAAAGGAAAAGGTGATCGAATAGCCGTTGAAATCGTTCGACAACATCCGAGGTAAGTTTTCGAGTAATGGAACTTAGATTATGATTCAATTAGATCATGTTATAAGCAAATCAAAATCATGCTCTTTGTATGTAGCTATTGAGCCGAAAACGATAATGCTTGATAAGTGACTTGTGTTGGAATTCTAGTTATGAAAATGAAATATAGATGTGTCATGATTTATTGATATGTGCATGAATATTCGGATGATAACCGGGCTAAGTCCCGAAGGCGTTTGTGCTAGTGACTAATTCCGGGCTAAGCCCCGAAGGCATTTGTGCGAGTTACTATATCCGGGCTAAGTCCCGAAGGCATTTGTGCGAGTTACTATATCCGGGCCAAGTCCCGAAGGCATTTGTGCGAGTTACTATAACCGGGCTAAGTCCCGAAGGCATTTGAGCGAGTAGCAATATCCGGCTAAATCCCGAAGGTACTTGGTTTGGGAATGAGCAATCTTGCTGTAATAATTTCAATTAATACGCTCGTAAAACCCCAACGATGAGGTATGTTTTGTATATGCATTGGATAATTGATTCCTTTTAAACAGTATTCGCTCAATCGATTAACAAGCTTCCGGCCTTTAGTCAAGTTGATTCCTTATGTATGAATATAAGGGTTGGAAATGTGAAGTAGGTACGATTGTGAGAATATGTGTATATGAAATTATTCGTTTAGTCATATGAATGCTATACTTCAGTTGTGCATGATTTCATTACTCAAAACTTACTAAGCATTAAATGCTTATTCCGTTTCTTTGACTCTTTGTTTTATAGATTTTGGTTCGTCAGCTATCGGATTCGGGAGTGTCAAAGTCGAAGTCATCCACACTATCAAAGCCCTTTTGGTACTCTTTTAGTTGAACTCTGAAAATGGCATGTATAGGACTACCCTTTTGTTGTTGGTCATGTACCTTTCAGTAATGTATATATTTGGATAGCCATGTGAAAATGGCTTATATATATTTTGAGCATAGCGTTATAATCATTTTGTATGTTGTTCATGGAGTGTTATGGAAATGTTGGTAACGATTAGCCATTGGAATGGTTAATCACGATCATTTTGGTGCTATGTATGACAAAATTTTAGTTGATCCATGGAAAACCATGAAATAGGTAAAGTTTACCTTAAAAATAGATGCTGACAGCAGCAGTGATGTGGATTTGAAAAATCACTAAAAATAGTAGGAATGGAATTAAATAGTAAATAAATTATTTAATCGAACCTTGATGAATCTATTTTCATATGAAAGTAACAAAATGATCATATGAGCTGTATTTTATGAGATGCTTAAGTTTTCGTGAAACAGGACCAGAGCGATTTCTGGATCCCCTGTTCTGACTTTGGAAATTCACTATAAATTAACCAGAGATAATTAGAAGTCATGCCCTATATTTAAAGATTCCTTTCCAAGTCTAGTTTCTTTAGAAATAAACGGAATAAGCATTGAAGCCCTGTACAGGGAGATATCTAAGTCGTAATGCATGAAGGTCAGAGTAGTCGAACCCTGAAACAGGGGAGACTTTAACTAATAAACTGTACTAATTGGCTCGACCAAAAATTCTAGAAAAAAATTTGTAGATGGAAATATGAGTCTAGTTTCAGGAAAAATTTACGGAACTGGTTTTCGAGTTTTGGAACTCAAGATATGATTTTTAAGATGACAGTGACGCAGTTAGCCAGCTTGTCTGGAAATTTTAAAATGGACTGTGCAAATAAATGAATTAAGTCTGTTAGCACCTCGTGTTCGACTCCGGCAACGGTCTCGGGTACGGGGTGTTACACGTCCTAAGATTAAAGGAACATCACCGTCCTCTTCCATGTCTAAAACAACAAAGTCTACTGGAATATGAATTTATCAATCTTGACGAGTACGTCCTCAACAATACCTCGAGGTAATCTAATAGTTTTATCTTCCACTTGTATACTCATCCTAGTTTGTTTAAATTTCCCAATACCTAGTTGTCTAAACATTTTATAGGGCATGACATTTATACTTGCCTCTAAATCGGCTAGAGCATTATCAACATTTAAACTACCAATTAAACAAGGAGTAGTAAAACTCCCTGGATTCTTTAACTTATTGGGTAGTTTATTTTGTAGAATTGCTGAGCAAACTGCATTTATTTCCACATGTGATGAATCATCTAATTTTTGTTTGTTTTCTAGGAGCTCCTTTAAAAATTTCGCTGAATTGGGCATCTGCGAAAGATCTTCAATAAACTGTCAGTTAATATGTAACTTTTTTAAGATGTTAAGAAATTTACCTAATTATTCGTTTGTGCGATCTTTCTTTATCACATTAGGGTAGGGCACGTGAGGTGTGTATTCTCTGCTTATCGATTTTTGTTCATTTTGGCTTTCGTCCACCTTATTTTGGCTTACCATAGTTTCTAGCCTTGGTTCTGGTGTGGATCAACTATCCCTTCTTCATATTGAACGGTAATCACATGAAGCTGCTCTCTTGGGTTAACCTCGGTGTTGCTGGGCAAGCTACCTTATGGTCTTTCTGAGATCAGCTTAGCAAGCTGAACTATTTGAGTATCGAAACCTTGAATCAATGCTTGCTAATTTTTAAACGCTATTTCGGTGTTTTGGAAATGTATTTTTGACACCGAGATGAATTCGTCAGCATCTCCTCAAGGTTCGACTTCTTTTCCTGCTGGTAAGGCAGTTGGAAGCCTGAAGAGTTTTGTGGTCTTTGATTTCCTTGACCACCCCAAGAAAAGTTGGGATGGTTCCTTCAACCTGTATTGTAAGTGTTACTATAAGGATTATTTTGAGGTCGAGGGTTATTACCCATATATTTGACTTGTCTGTTCATACTGGATTATTTATCCCTCCTCCATTTGTATCGCATTGCATCACTAGATGTACCTGAGTAGAACCATACAAACCATCAATCTTTTTATTTAAGAGTTCTACCTGATTTGATAACATGGTGACTGCATCTAGGTTGAAAACACCGGTTGATTTCGTTGGTTTCGTTCGTATGACTTCCCACTGATAGTTATTCAGTGACATCTCTTCAATAAATTCATAAACCTCGTCTAGTGTTTTGTTATTTAAAGTTCCACTGGTGGCTGCATCGATCAGTCGCCTTGTTGAGGGGTTCACACCATTGTAAAAAGTCTGAACCTATAGCCATAGTGGTAACCCATGGTGAGGGCACCTTCTCAATATGTCCTTGTATCTCTCCTATGCATCATAAAGAGTTTCTAAATCCATCTGCACAAAAGAAGAGATATCATTCTTCAATTTAACCGTTTTAGCCGGCGGGAAATATTTAAGTAAGACTTTTCGGTCATTTGTTCCCAATTAGTGATTGAACCTCGTGGTAACGAGTTCAACCACTATTTAGCCTTATTTCTTAATGAAAAGGGAATCAACCGAAGGCAAATGGCATCGTCAGAAACGCCATTAATCTTAAAGGTGTAGCAAAATTCCAGAAAATTTGCTAAATGAGTGTTTGGATCCTCATCCTACAAACCATCAAACTGGACAAACTATTGTATCATTTGAATAGTGTTAGGTTTTAGTTCAAAATTATTTGCAGCAATAGTAGGTCTAACAATACTCGATTCAGTTCATTTTAAAGTGGGCTTAGCACAATCATACATTGTACGATAAGCAGGATTCTGATTTACTGGATTTGTGGCAACCATAGGAGGCAGCGGATTATTTTGATTTTCAGCCATCTCCTCGGTATTAGTGGTGTCGTCCTCGCTCTCTTCCTCTATATACTATAAACTTTGCCTTATTTTTCTACGAGTTCTCCGAGCTGTGCTTTCAATTTTGCTGTCAAAAAGTAAGGGTCCTGACAGGTTTCTCCTAGTCATAAACTATAAAAACCTGCCAGAAACAAATAAAAGAAAAATTAGTAAAAATAAAAAAAAATTGAATTGCAATAAAAATAAAAATGGCTAAAGTAATAAAAATTAAGCGTTCAAAAACTTGATGGTCGCTAAAGTAACTAAAAATTTGACTAAGGCAAGCGCACCTATCGAACAGTAGTATAGTTAAGGTGAGATCGGAAATATCATATCCACGATGACTAAAAGTACTAGTAATTACTATCTTTTTATTATCTAGCCTAAGAATTGAAGGGATGTTTTCTAAACTAAACTTAATAATCTAATTAACTAAGAACGCGACAGAAACAAAAGTTGGAAAATATTCTTTGGAAAACCGATGGAGAAGACAATACCCAAGGAAGAATCCACCTAGACTTCACTTATTACTTCTAAATTAGATGATTTATTCACTTGCCTCAATCCGTAGAAATCCCTGATTTATGTTATTATCTCTCTCGAGACTCAAAACAACTGACTCTAGGTTGATTAATTGAAATCTCTTTCTAATTAAAACCCCTATTATCGCATTAACTCAACCTATGGATTCCCTTATTAGATTTGACTCTAATACGACAAATTTATGTCGTCCTATCTTTAGGATTGCATGCAACTCCACTTAATTATGGAGGATCTACTCTTAAACAGGGACTTTTGCTCCACTGAATAAGCACATCAAAACCTAAATTAATATCCTAAAATATTAAAACAATGATTAAATCTCACAATTAAGAATAAGATCAAGTATTTATCATATAATTCAAATAGTAATAAGATCCGTCTTAGGTTTCAACTTCCCTAGGTATTTAGGGAATTTAGTTCATAACAATAGAGGAAAACATTTCAAAATTGGGACAACAACAAAAAATATAGAAACCCAAAGAACTTCTAAGGAAATTGAATGGATATCTTCAGCCTTGAAGGAGATCCTGCTTTTGAGCTGATTCTGATGGTTGTTCTTCGAGTATTTTCTGCTTTCTATTCTCTGTCCCCGTTTGATCCTCTTCTAGGGTGTTTATATAGACTTTGGAATGCTTCCAAACCCTCAAAATTAGCCGTTTCTGAGTAGAATTAGACTTCGGCTCAATAGGGACACGACCGTGTGCCACGCCTGTGTGAAGGTGCTCAAGTCGTGTATAATTCTGAGTTTAATTTAGTCGACATGATCATGACACATGGGCATGTAGCCTACCCATGTGTCATACATGGGCATGTGGATTACCCGTGTGAAACATTAAATTAGGCCCATTTTGTCCCTTTTTGGCTCATTTCTTGCTCTTTTTTCTATCCTAAGCTCTCCTGAGTATAAAACATGAAATTAAAGGATTAGGAGCATTAAATTCATTAACTCTTATGATAAACCTTCCAAAAATATGCCAAGCATGGGGTAAAAATTATGTATATATTATGGTTTATCAGCATTGGGCGCTGTTCAAATCATATTTGATTTTATTCTGGATTCAAATTCTTTATTAACAGCCAGAATATTATCTATTGTTATGGGTAAGATGTCAGTCTTATTATGATATTATTATTTCAATTTGATGATTGTGGCATTTGTATAATGATATGTCTGGGTTATTCTTTTTAAAGAGAAGAAAAGATTTCTTTGAAAAGAACAATTCAGTAGTTTAATCTGATCTGAAATTATTTGATTGAAAGGTTAACTGAGTTATAAGTGTTTGAATCTATCCACTGGATTGGAAATAAATTTTAAACGTACATGTGTGAATTAAGAGATAGTCTAGAGGAAGAATCCGTATTCTTGAAGACTTGATATAGAATTATATCTGTTGGAACAATTCTATCTGAGCAATGTTGTGGTAATTAAAGTTAGTTTGATTGTTGAAGTTTTTATTTTTATACGGAGATTGTCAACCGAAACATCTGTACTGGTTCAATTTAATTTGAAGAAAAATTTATGATCTTCAGTCATGCGTCAATAAACAGTTTGAAGTGTGTTCTAATAAAAGAGTGTATAAAGATATCTTGTGATTCCATAGGTTAAAGCTACATGAAAAGAGTTATGTGACATATTTCATGATTACAAGAGTTTATAATGTTTGATGTTGCAGAGTGAAATCCGAATTTGGCACATAAAAGCTAACTCGAATCGTCGCAAAACTTTTGAAGCTGTAAGTAAATATTTTTATCCTAGATAAATGACTATAGTTTTGAATGATCTGAATAAGAAACTTTTGTGTGCTTACGAACAATGAATACGTGATTGATCTTATCAGAGGATGATTATATGATAGCTGGTTTAGGAGTTAAATTGATGCTTACTATGTGAATTCGTGAAACCTAGTAATGTGTTATCAAATTATAAGTTAAAAAGGGGTTTAGCATAAATTGATTTCTAATTCCAAACTTCAGATGTGGAATTGATGATTGTTTGTTACTTCAAGTTAGAGTGTGTATACCAATAAGCTCTGAGATTGTATAACTATTGTTGCAAGAGGCTCGTAGTGTCAGTTAGACTGTTCATATAGGATTAACAAGATACTTGATAATCTGAGAAAGTGGTATTGATAAATGGATATAAAATGTAATATTTCTAACCTCGCATTTAAATGTTTGAGCTATCAACAGGTTAAAGTTAATTATTAAGCGTCTTCAAGACTATTTCAACATGTTTTGATATCTGAGTAATGATGAAATAGAATATTTTGATGAATTTTGTATCGGGATTATCTCTTATCATTGAAAAAGATAGAAGTTACCTGAATTATTGTTAACTGTCTGAATAAGTTTTTCCATATGCATAGATTCCTATTTTGATAAATCAGTTAAGTTATTCGTTTCAGAGACTGTTAATTTGCACAGGGTGCCAGTCAACATTGTTTTAGATTGAAATCTAAAATTTATATGATAATTCTGGGAGAAACTACTGAATGCTGTAAGTACGAGGTTGTTTTGAAAATTCTCAAAATATTTATTTGGCCCTATGTTTTAGAGTTTGAAAGCATCTAAGAAAGATTATTGCTGTTTGATAAGCTATCGTGTGATTTTTAAAATGACATTGTATGAGGTATCGTATGGTTGCAATTACCGAACTCTATTGTTTTGGGACCGAGTTTTGTGAGAAAAGGATTCATGGGTTTTAATTCATCAACGAAAATTGAGCAGAAAATGAAAGTAAATCAGTATAGTTATAAACAGTTTCAGCTTTTATGATGTATAATGGAAGACAGATTAGAATCTTAGTTGTGAGATTAAATAGATATGAAATTTGAAGTCATGTGTGAATTTGAAATGTACTATGTGGAACCAAATATTTAATCTACTTTCCGGTAAGTTTTTCGGGGATGAAAATCCCTAAGGGAGGAGAGTTGTAATAGCCCGATTTAGACCCTACTCGGAACAATGGTTTCGGGACCATGAATCTGAGTCAGAAAAAAATATGTTAATATTATATTCCATGCTTAAAGTATGTGAATTGATATGTGTGAAATTTTCGTATGAAAATTTTATCGTTTGTGTGCTCAATTTGCAAAAAAAGACTTAATCGCATAAATTGTAAAAGTGGCTAGTTATTTGTTAAAGTGTTACAATGCTATGTTTTTTTAATGTGGAGGCCTTAAAATGAAATTAGGCCATTAACTCATAGCTTGGACGGTTATGGGCTTATGTTATATGGTTTTCTAATTAAATTACAAAGGTTAAAATGGTAAATGATATATTATTATGAAATAAATAAAACAAATCACAAAGATAGTGGAGTGTTCATCCTTTTTCATGACCGAATGTGGAGAGAAAAGAAGCCATGGTTGTGTTTAAGTTTCGACACTTAGGATGCTAAATTCGGGTATGTGTTTTGCTCGATTTTTGATAATTTTTACGTTTTTAAGATCGTCGCTTCGAATATTACTTAGCCCATGCTTTAATTTTTGGAATTGATGATGAATTTGAGATTTTCCATTGTTGATAATGTGATGAAATTGTTGTTTGATGATAAAGAATAAATCTTTTATGCTTGATTTTCAGTTTAATTAAGCGCTTTTTGATAAAAACGTGTATTAAGGACTAAATTGAGAAATTTGTAAATCGAGGGGTCAAAATGTGAAATAAATGAAAGATATGGGTTGCTAGGGACCTTAGTGCAATTCAGCCAAGCATGGGTGTGGTCAAATTTTGAATATTTTGTGTTTTGTGAAATAGGGACTAAATTGCAAAAAATGTAAAATGTTAGGGGCCAAAGTACAAATTGCCTTTTATGTGTTTATGGATGAATTTGAGTAAATATGTGATTTGTAACACCCCAAACCCGGCCTAGACATTATGGTCGAATCTGGCGATTTCACAATGGAGTGGCTTTGTAAAATGTAATACTATTGAAAAGAACCATCTGTCTTAACTTCGTTGAGGTCTTTAAGAAAAACCAATTTATTTATTTACAGCCAAGTTGCCGGTTCGTTTAGCAAACATGTTTCATATTAAATCGTTATTATATTTTTAAACATTGATCGTGACGGAAGCTTTTGAAAACAAGTTGCATAACATGGTAGTTGGAAAATCATTTTTATTTTGAAAACCCGAGTACTACCGCTAACAGATATAAACCAATTTAAATAAATCCCCAATTAAAGATAAAACGTAAAACAACTGAATTACATAAAATTTAACCCAAATACAGTTACCATAATTTAAAGATCCAGTAAGTAATATAACAATGGTGTGGCCTTTCTCGAGTCCCTCGTAGCACCGACCCACCTAAGGATTACATGTGCAGATAAATAGTATAGTGAGTTTATGTAAACTCAGTGTGTAATCCCCATTTATCGAACAATAAGTCAAGCCGTAAAAAACAGTCTGGGCTTAAGCCCATATCAGTCGCAATATCAGTGTGGGCCTTAGCCCAATACAAAAATAGTATCAGTCATGCATTAATAGATCCTACCCAGCCATCCTCTACACTCTACTCTGTCTAGCCCTACACTCCATGTGGGGATTAAATCGACCCACCCATCCTTACACTTCAGTATAACATACCGTTTTATAGTATTATCAATATTTGCAATAGCGCTGCTAGTAATAAGCCTTAAAGCCTCTCAGTACACTTCCTCCAATATCATATATCCCACCCCATGCTGTGCAATCATAATATGGATGTACATACAATAGTCACGGCTTGCTCAAAAAGTCATATATCATACAGGGGTATATCGGTCATTTACCTCTTAAGGGTATTACAGTCTTTTAAATAGATTAGGTTCTAGGTGTATTTACCGACCCTATAGAAGGTCCACAGTCGTCTCGGGCAACCTGTGCAACCCTAACAGTCAAATAGTGACAAATGGGCCTAAGCCCATACTACTACCCATGTGGGCCCACACTCTTGGGTAGCCCAATAAGCCAAAATAATGGCCTTGGTCGTGCATGCTACACAGCCAATCCAACAATCTCCACACATTCGTGTAGTTCACCTGTGCGGGGCCCACGAGCCTGTGGAGCCCACACAGCCCATCTCGGCCCAAAGTGGCCTGAACTGACCTATGCCCACGAGATAGCTCCTGGTAGTCTCTACAGTCACATGCTCGCGCTTATGTGCTCAGACGTCCACACAAGCATGCGTTCATTCACGTGACAACGATGATTATAGTTTTCGGCTTTTACCGTGTAATAGTTGAAACAGTATGATTTCAAACTTGTTATAGAGTCGTTGCCGTACTGCCACCGAGATCAAAAACCTATGATCAACCACATCATTTCATTAGTCTAACACCCTCGTCAATCCATAACCATACTGTTATTGTTTACCAACACCTTAACTGAAACCCTACTCAGCAACAATAATTGTAGCCCCTCCTTGTTTCACATCACGAACTCCCCTCCAACACTTGACCCTTCAAGAACAGCTAATTGATTAATAAGAATCTGAAATACCCTTTAAACACATCTACATCTTTAATACTTACCAATGAAGGAGTGGACACTCGTAGAAGAAAGCAATCGGCTCACACCTTGTTTAAAGGTTGAATCCCTAGCCATAATCGTACAAAATAGAGTGTTAAAACAAAAAAACATCTCCCCTTGATAAGAAGGAAAAGCAACTACTCGGCCTAAGAAGAACATAAGCCAAGCCTTCAAGAGAAAAACTGCACGAGGTTCGGTTAGGAAATACTTACCAGCACATAAGTGATTTTGACAGTCCCACAGCAAGAAACGGTTATGCACAGAGAAGAACAGAAGAGACGATGAGAAGAAGAGAAGTATGCTATCCAGGCCCTGACAAGGTTCTGCCAAAGAAGAAATAGAGAGCAAGAGCAAAGAAGAAAAGAATCAGTTTCCCCCATACAAGGCTCAAAACCGAAACAAAAGGGTGAGAGAAAAGGGACCAAGGATATTCAGCCAAAAGAAAACCCGAAAACACAATTGTTGAATCCCAAAAGTGCAAAGAATGAGAGAACTAATTGGTAAAATCGAATAGCAGACGCAAAACTCGAAAGCAAACCCCTCAACACCAAACAACAAAGAGAGAAAAACGAAAAACCAAAATTGGTGGCTTGCAAAAACACTTTAGCCGAATTTCTCAATACCAATAACCCTAAATTTTGCACACTATCACAATCTCCCCAACTCTCAACAACCTTTTCTAAAATCTCTACAAACTTCACTCAACCTAATCACTATCCAAAACCCTCCATTATCTCCTAGATTCTCTCTCCCAACCACTCATTCAAACTCATTCAAACACTCCAATTTTGGTCAACCTAGAACTCTCCCACGGCACAGCAGCAAAATGATCATCCTTGTGCACAACATGGCTTGAACTCCAGACCTCCAAGATCACCCCACACACCCCTTGCCACTAGACCACATGCTCTTCTTATGCCATACTTAGCCAACTTAATTTAAAAGACCAACTAGCCAAAGACAGGTTTAACTCAAACAAAAACCAAAATTTTGTACAAGCAAATACTTGAACTCAGGACCTCTCCAGCAGCTCTTAGGACACCCAACCATTGGAATAGGCACACACTTAAGCAACACAACATACAAAAATAAAGACCTAATATTTTTGGGGCATTACAACTTTACCCCCTAAAAGAAATTCGTCCCCGAAATTTACCTGATCAAAATATGTGAGGGTATTGCTGTCGCATCGCCTCCTCAGGCTCCCACGTAGCCTCCTCGAAATTGTGATTAGGCCATAGTAGCTTAAACAGTGCAACTAACTTCCTCCTTAAAACTTTCACATCGCAATCTAAAATTTGAATCTGCTCCTCCTCAAATGTCAAGTCTAGTCTAACCTCAATCTCCTCTGTCGAGACGATATGCGTAGGATCAGAGCGATATTGCCTCAACATAGAGAGATGGAACACATCATGAATCTAGTCCAACTCTAGAGGCAATTCAAGTTGATAGGCAACCAGTCCAATGCGCTTCAATACACGATAAGACCTAATGAATCTAGGGCTTAGCTTGCCCTTTCGACCAAACCTCAGTACCTTTTTCCATGGAGAGACCTTAAGAAACACCAAATCCCCCACCAAAAACTCAATCTCCTTACGCTTCAGATCTGCATAAGACTTCTGTCTGTCTGATGCTGCCTTTAGTCAATCCCGAATCAATCTAACCTTATCCTCGATATTAGATACTAGCTTCAGACCCAAAACAAGCCGCTACCCAACTCTGTCCAACATGAAGGAGTACGACACCTACGACCATATAATGTCTCGTAAGGTGCCATCTGTATGCTAGACTGGTAACTATTATTGTATGCAAACTCCGCCAACAGTAAGTACTCCTCCCAACTGCCTCGGAAATCAATCACACAACTTCTTAACATGTCTTCCAATATCTGAATCACCCTCTTAGACTGGCCATCTGTCTGAGGATGGAACGTAGTGCTGAAGTCCAACCTTGTACCCAGTGCCTCATGCAGCTTCTTCCAGAACCAAAACGTAAAGCGATGATCTCTATCGGATATAAGAGAAATCGGTACCCTATGCAGTCTCATAATTTTGGATACATACAACTTAGCTAGCTTTTGTAATGAATAATCAGTACAAATAGGTATAAAGTGGTCAAACTTAGTCAAACCGATCCACGATGACCCACACTAAACTTTCTTAAAAGGCGTTAAGGGTAACCCACTAACAAAATCCATAGTTACTCTCTCCCACTTCCAAAGTGGAATCTTCACT
The DNA here is from genome assembly GCF_007990345.1 of Gossypium hirsutum. Taxonomy (NCBI): domain Eukaryota; kingdom Viridiplantae; phylum Streptophyta; class Magnoliopsida; order Malvales; family Malvaceae; genus Gossypium; species Gossypium hirsutum. Next base: position 47,414,279 of record NC_053424.1, read on the forward strand.
GGCTGCAGCAACCCTGAAGGCAACTACTGCTCCACCTTAACCTGTTGGCAAGTCAGACATTTACTCACAAAATCGGTAACTTCTCATTTAAGACCCGACCACCAATATACTTCCCGAAGGTCCTGGTACATCTTGTTTCCACCAGGATGCATAGCGTAAGGAATACTATGCGCCTATAGACCATCTCAAATCCATATCCCTCGGTACACAGACTCTCCCACAGAAAAAAAGTACCCCTTCGCTATTCAACCCAATATTTGAAGTTTCCCTATTCTCTATTTGTTGGAAACGAGAACCTAATGACTCATCCTCTAACTGTTTACCTTTAATCTGCTCAATCCACCTTGGTTTAATTTGAAGTTCAGCCAGTAAACTACCATTATCAAATAAGCTGAGAAGAGCAAACATCGCCCTCAACTCAGTAACAGCTTTACGACTCAGTGTATCGACTACAACATTAGCCTTACCAGGATGGTACTCAATCAAACAGTCGTAATCCTTAAGCAACAAAATCCATCTCCGCTGCCTAAGGTTCAACTCCTTCTGAGTGAGGAGATACTTGAGGCTACTGTGATCTGTGTAAATAATACACTTCTCACTATACAGGTAATGCCTCCAAATCTTCAGTGTGAACACCACTGCAGGCAACTCCAAGTCATGAGTCGGGTAGTTCGCTTCATGCTTCTTAAGCTGACAAGACGCATATGACACTATCTTACCCTCCAGCATCAATACGCATCCCAAGCCAACATGTAACGCATCGCTGTAGACAGTGAATTCCTTCCTAAATTCTGGTTGTATCAGGACAAAAGCCTCAATCAGAACTTTCTTAAGCTTCTCGAAACTTTCATACTGCTTATCAGTCCAGTTAAATGGTACCCCTTTACGTAACAATTTAGTCAGGGGTGCAGCAATTAATGAAAATCCCTCAACAAATTATCTATAATACCCTGCCAAACCCAAAAAACTTCAAATTTCTGACACCGACTTAGGTTGCTTCCAATCTAAAACCACTTCAATTTTCTGAGGATCAACCCTAATCCCCTTAGTCGATACCACATGATCCAGAAAAGTTAACTCACATAACCAAAATTCACACTTGCTAAATTTAGCATAGAATTGCTTTTCTCTTAGAATCTGCTAAACAACCCGAAGATATGCATCATATTCCTCCTTGGTCTTCAAATACACCAGAATATCATATATAAATACTACTGCAAGCTGATCCAAATAGGGCTGGAACACTCGGTTCATCAAATCCATAAAAGCTACCGGTGCATTATTCAGCCTAAACGACATCACAAGAAACTCGTAACAACCATAACAAGTCCTAAATGCTGTCTTGTACACATCAGTCTCCTTAACCCTCAGTTGATGGTACCCGGATTGAAGATCAATCTTAGAGAAAGCCGAAGCACCTCGAAACTGGTCAAATAGATCGTCTATCCTTAGTAAGGGGTACTTATTCTTAATAGTCAATTTGTTCAGTTGCCAATAGTCAATGCACATGCGCATAGTTCCATCATTCTTCACGAACAACATCGATGCTCCCCACGGAGACACACTTGGGTGAATGAACCCTCGATCTAGTAACTCTTAAATTTGAGCCTTAAACTCTACGAGCTCTTTCGGTGCCATTCTGTAAGGGACGATGGACACCAGAGCTGTACCAGGCAAGAACTCTATCCCAAACTCAACTTCGCGATTAAAAGGTAACCCCAGTAACTCATCAAGAAAGACATCCAGGAAATCCTTAACTGTTCTGATATCTTTAACAGAAAAAACCTCAAAACTCGAAGTACTGACATAGGCTACATACGCCTCACAACCTTTACACACCAACTTCTCAGCCCTAAGTGTAGAAATCACATTTGATAGATAATTTTGTCGCTCCCCAATTATAATTACCTCATCACCATTTTCAGTTCTTAGTATCATCCGCTTTGCAGCACAGTCCAAATTTGCCTCATGCTTAACCAACCAGTCCATGCCCAAAATTACGTCGAATTCCCTAAAAGGAAGTATCATCAAGTCGGCTAAAAAGATCTTTCCTTGAACCTCTAAGGGTACTTCTTTAAACAATTTTCTCACCCTCACTGACTGCCCTAAAGGACTTAACATGGTAACCTCACTCGCAGTGTTTTCACACATCACACCCAAAGTCTCAGACACAGAGCATGCTATGTATGAGTACGTACAACCAATATCAATCAATGCAGTGTAAGGTACATAATGAATAAAGAACGTACCCATAATAACATCTAGGGCGTCTCCATCCTCTCGGTGACGTACAGCATAAACCAGTGCTAGCTGTCTTGCCTCAGTATGACCCGTACCTCTGCCCGGTGCTCTACGACCACGTCTCATACCATTTCCACCTATGGCCAGACCACGACCTCTCGGTGGCTGCTGAAAACCCCTCTACGGCTGAACAGTACCACTACCAGTAGCTTGCATCTGACTGGGCTTCTATGGACAATACCTGAAATGGTGCTCCATAGATCCGCACCTAAAACATGACCCTTGCTATACCCAACACTCGCCCTGATGGCGTTTCTCACAAACTGTACAAGGCTGCGACCCAAAAGTAGCAACAGGGGGCCCAACTCTAACTAGTCCATCAACTCTGCTTTCTTTCTAGGTCTCATAGTCGAACCTGAAGGCTTCTAGACCCTTTTGTTTCTCTCCTTATCCTTATCGCGATTCTGGCGCTCAGCGCGCTTTACATCCTCAGCGATCTTTGCCTTTTCTACTAACACTGCAAAATCTCGCTCCCTCTATATAGCTATCAACACTCGCAGATTATCTTTGAGGTTGTCCTCGAAATGTACACAGCGCTCATACTCATTGGCCAGCATATCTCGCGCATAACGGCTCAATCGCAAAAATTTTGCCTCATACTCTATTACGGACTTATCCCCTGGGTCAAATTTAGAAACTCCCTTCTGCGGGCATCCACATAGCTAGTGCCAACATATTTGCCTTGAAAAGCATTCTTGAAAAACTCCCAAGTTAATCGATCAGGCTGAGTACCCTCTTTCATAGTAAGCCACCATTGATAGGCTTCATCTCTCAACAACGACACTGTACCTTTGTAATATCCCAAATTAGGGCCTAATCGAAATAATGGTTTTGTGACCACAAATCTGAGATAGAAATAATTATTTTATAATTATTTTGACGTTTATGATATGATTGCATGACTGTGTGAAAATTTCGTGATGAAATCCTATGCCTAAAGTGCTTAAATTGAAATTAGGGACTAAATCGAATAATTAGCCAAATTTACATTCTAGGAGTTTTTAGTATGAAATTACTTTGGAATATTAATGAGGAGGTCTTAAATAGTAATTTTACCAATTTCTAAGTCTATGGACAAAAATTGGACATGGATGGAATTTTTGGAAAGTTTAGTAGTAAGGGATTTTGGTCATTTAGTTATTAAAATGAATTAAAAACAAAATTAAAAGCCAAGTTTTGTCCATCTTCTTCATTAGGCCAAAATTTCAAGGGTTCTCCATAGCTAGGGTTTGTTTCAAGCTTCCAAGCTCCATAGTAAGTGATTCCAAGCCCCGTTTTTAACGTTCTTTACGTTTTTAGAATCCCGGTAGCTCGATTAAGCTTATGCTAGCAATAATTCAACGTAGGTTTCATATTTGGAAAAATACCCATAGGTGAAATTTGTGTATTTTGGTGTTTTTTGATAGAATATGAGGTTTTAAATTATGTTATACAACTTGTACTACTTGGTTTTAAGTGAAAACGAGTAAAAGGGCTTAATCAGTAAAAATACCTAATAGTCATAAGTGCATATTAGAGTGTGAATTTGATGTTTCTATAGAAGGGAAAAATGATCAGCATGTGATAAAACATAAGAATAAGGGATGAAGTTTAATTCCCGAGCCTAGGGACAAAAGTGTAATTATGCAAAAGTTTAGGGGCAAAATGTAATTTTGCCGAAGTTCGTATTGAAGACTGTCTTGATGAATGTAGTTATTAAATAAGATTAATTTGGCATTATAGATCAAGAGAAGCGAGATTCAAGTCACGATCGAGGGGAAAACAAAGTTTATGAAGAATAGGCTCGATTGTTAATATTTTGTATCGAGGTAGGTTCATGTGTAAATGTAGTAACATAATTGTCATTTTGAGAAATTTAATGTTGTTTATATGATATGATGCTTATTATTATCAAGAATTTTTATATTTTGTGGTTATTGTTGAATAATATGTAATTATGTGAATTACTTGATGAGTATGAACTATCAAGGAGTATCGGTTCCAATATTCCGTGGAAGACAGAAAAGATGTGAGATCGAGGAAAAAGCTCGTTTGAACCTTGGGAATAGATTAGAATACAAGTGACATGTCACTAGGATACTTGAGTTCTGAACTCGTTGACTTGAGTCCGAGTTCATGAGATGTAACTAGGCATCCGAACTCGTTGAGTTGAGTCCGAGTTCACTTATGGATGCGAATGCCCGAGCTCGTTGAGTTGAGTCCAAGTTCACTTATCGGTGGGTTACATGGTAGCTTGGCTACATAAGTTCCGCAGGCTATTGAGTTTGTCTAGCTGCGGGTATGGCACTTACGTTCATGAAATCCGCGTATTCGAATTATATTCCGATGTGTTCAACGGGTGAATCTTAAGTGAATGAGAAGAATGCCTAAAACGAAGGTGATATATTGGTAAGTATGGTGAATGAGAAAATTTGACAGGTATGTGCTTAAATCCTCGGGTTAAGAACTTGGTATGATGAAATCGTAGAAAGATATTAAATGCAAACGAAACACGAATTACTTGATGTTGTTTATGCAAATGATGTTTTATGTGGAATTGCATGATTTTGTTACTTTCTATTTGCATGTGAACCTACTACGCATTTATGCTTACCCCCTCCTTTTCATTCATTGTAGTTGTTGATAAGCCGGCTTAAGAATCGGGATAGGTCGAAGACTCGTTCACACTATCTGTAGGCCTAAATTGGTAAAATGGCTTGTGTGCTTTGAATGTGACATGTATGGCAAAATACTCACTTTGTGTAAATGATCTTATGATATGCCTATGGTTTGGCAAGAAAAGGGTTTGTAAATGATTAGCCATTGGAATGGCCAATCTAAGTCATATTTGATGTTATGTATGTTTAAAATGCAATTTAGTCCATGAAAATCTATAGTAAAGTAAAATTTACCATAAAACATAATCTGATAGCAGCAGTAATGTAAATTTTAAAAATCACTAACATTAGTAGAAATGGAATTAAATGATGAGTAAGTTATGAAATTGAAGCTTGATGAGTCTATTTTCATATGGATGGAACAAAACAGGTATATGAGTTACATTTTGTGAGATATTTAAGTTTTGGTGAAAGAGGGTCAGAGTGATCTCTATATCCCCTATTTTGACTTTAAAAATTCACTATAAATTGTAAAAAAACAATTAGGAGTTTTATCTTACCTGTATGAAATCCTTATTGAGTTTAGTTTTAAGAGAAACAAACGACATATTCGTTGAAATTCTTTACAGATAGAAATCTGATTTGTAATACACAGAGGTCAGAGAAGTCGAACCCTAAAACAGGGGAGACTTTAACTAATAAATTGTACTAATTGGCCTGACCAAAAATTCGAGAAAAAAATTAGTAAATAGATAAATGAGTCTAGATTCAGGGAACATTTACGGATCTTAATTTCAAGTTTCAAAACTAGAGATATGAATTTTTAAGCGACTATGATGCAGTTGGCCAGCTTGTTTGGAAATTTTAAAAATAAATTGTTTGAGCTGTTAAATTAATGAATTAAGTTTAGTAACACCTCAAGCTCGACTCTGGCGACGGTCTCGGGCGTGAGGGCGTTACAACCTTTTGCCACATTAGGGGCAACTCCAGCGATACCCCTAAAGATCTCAGCCCCATTAGACCTGAGTCGTTCCGTCACCGACCCCCAACCCACAGTACCAGTATTGGCCCAACGACCCTTTCCAAAATCTATAGCATAGCTTGGAATAGTGCGTCATCCCCAGCTACCCGATCGTGTGACCCAGTCTCAGTCACAGGTGAATTCAGAGCCTCTCATACCCCAATGTTGGGCATATGGCCCAAAGCTGAAGATCCAGCTCAAGCACCTCCACGGTCTCCGCCACAGCCTCTAGTACCCCTTCCACGGGTACCCTTAATGCTCATAGTCGATTTACGTATTATCTGTATTATCAGTTTTATGCATCAAGTTTACAGTTCCAGTGTTTATTAGCGGATGTTTTATGAAAAATAGCATCAATAATTTAGAGTTGTTTATTTTCACAGATCGTAGTCTTACTATAGTTTTAGGTTTCCCTAAAAAAGGTTTTAGTAGAGTCTATCATCTACGTTAATCCATTTTTGTTAAAACAAATAGTAGTTTTAGATCACTTACAGAATTAGCGTCGGAGGCTTGGTAGACTACACATTCGGAAACTATTACCTCAAGATATTTTTCCACCATTTAAAAAATTTCTTTTAAAATCACCATTTAAAATCTAGCGATGTCACAATGGAGTGGCTTTGTAAAATGTAGTACTATTGAAAAGAACCATCTGTGTTAAGTCTCGTTGAGGCCTTTAAGAAAAACCAATTTATTTATATACAGCCAAGTTGCCGGTTCATTTAGCAAAACATGTTTCATACCAAATCGTTATTAAATTTTTAAGCATTGATCGTCACGGAAACTTTTAAAAACAAGTTGCATAAGATGGTAGTTGGAAAATCATTTTTATTTTGAAAACCCGAGTACCGCCGCTAACAGGTATAAACCAATTTAAATAAATCCCCATTTAAAGATAAAACTTAAAACGACCGAATTACATAATATTTAACCCAAATAAAGCTACCATAATTTAAAGGTCCAGTATGTAATATAGTAGTGGTGTGGCCTTTCCCGAGTCCCTCGGTGATATAAACCAATTTCAATAAATCCCTAATTAAAGATAAAACTTAAAACGGACGAATTACATAATATTTAACGCATATAAAGCTACCATAATTTAAAGATCCAGTACATAATATAACAGTGGTGTGGCCTTTCCCGAGTCCCTCACAGTACTGACCCACCTAAGGATTACCTGCATAGATAAATACTAAAAAGAGTTTATATAAACTCAGTATGTAATCCCTATTTATCGAAAAATAAGTCAAGCAATGAAATATAGTTTGGGCCTCAGCCTATATCAGTCGCAATATCAGTGTGGGCCTTAGCCCAATACGGAAACAGTATCAGTCATGCGTTAATAGATCCTACCCAGCCATCCTCTACAATCTACTCTGTCTAGCCCTATACTCCATGTGGGGATTAAATCAACCCACCCATCCCTACACTCCAGTATAAGGTACCGTTTTACGGCACTATCAGTATTTGCAGCAGCGCTGCCAGTAATAGGCCTTATAGCCTCTCAATACACTTCCTCCAATATCATATATCCCACCCCATACAGTGCAATCATAAAATGGATGTACATACAATAGTCATGGCATGCTCAAACAGTCATATATCATCAAAGGGGTATATCAGTCATTTACCTCATAAGGGTATAACATTCTTTTAAACAGATTAGGTTCTAGGTGTATTTACCGACCCTACAGTAGGTCCGCAGCCCTCTCAAGCGACTCGTGCAACTCCAACAGTCAAACAATGACAAATAGACCTAAGCCCATACTACGGCCCATGCGAGCCCACACTCTTGGGTGGTCCGATAAGCCCAAACAATGGCCTTGGTCGTGCATGCTACACAGCCAGCCCAAAAATCTCCACACATTCGTACAGTTCGCCTGTGTAGGGCCCACAAGCTCGTGGGGCCCACACAGCACATCTCAGCCCAAAATGGCCTGAACTGACCCATGCCCACGAGATCGCTCGTGGTGGTCTCTACAGTCACATGCGTGCATTTATGTGCTCAGACGTCCACACAAACGTGCTTTCGTTTGCGTGACAACGATGATTACAGATTTTCGGCTTTTGCCGTGTAACGGTTGAGACAGTGTGATTATAGACTTGTTATAAAGTTGTAGCCATACTGCCACCGAGATCGAAAACCTATGATCAACCATATCATTTCATTAGCCAAACACCCTTGTCAATCCATAACCATACTGTTATTGTTTACAAACACCTTAACCGAAACCCTACTTACCAACAATAATCGTAGCCCCTCCTTGTTTCATGCCACGAACTCCCTTCCAACACTTGACCCTTCAAGAACATCTAATCAATTAATAAGAATCTAAAATCCCCTTTAAACACATCTACATCTTTAATACTTACCAATGAAGGAGTGGACACTCGTAGAAGAAAGCAATCGGTTCACACCTTGTTTAAAGAGATTGAATCCCTAGCCATAATAATACAAAATGGAGTGTTAAAACAAGAGATATCTCCCCTTCATAAGAAGGAAAAGCAACTACTCAGCCTAAGAAGAACATTAGTCAAACCTTCAAGAGATAAACCGCACGAGGTTCGGTTAGGAAATACTTACCAGTACACAAGGGATTTCGATAGTCCCACAGTAAGAAACGGTTACACATGGAGAAGAACAGAAGAGAAGATGAGAAGATGAGAAGTACACTATCCAGGCCCTAACAAGGTTCGGCCAAAGAAGAAATAGAAAGAAAGAGCAAAGAAGAAAAGAATCAGTTTCCCCCACACAAGGCTCAAAACCAAAACAAAAGGGTGAGACAAAAGGGACCAAGGATATTCGGCCAAAATAAAACCTGAGAACACAATTGCCAAATCCTAAAAGTGCAAGGAATGACAGAACTAATTGGTAAAATCGAATAGCACACACAAAACTCGAAAGAAAACCCCCAACACCAACTAAAAAGAGAGAAAATGAAAAAACAAAATCGATGGCTTGCAAAAACACTTTAGTCGAATTCCTCAATGCCACTAACCCTAAATTTGGCACACTATCACACTCTCCCCCAATTCCCTACAACTTCTCCTAAAATCTCTCCACACTTCACTCAACTTGATCACTATCCAAATCCCTCCATTATCTCCTAGATTCTCTCTCACAGCCACCCATTCAAACTCATTCAAACACTCTAATTTCGATCAACCTAGAACTATCCCACAGCACAGTAGCAAAAAGATCATCCTTGTGCGCAATGTGGCTCGAGCTCCATACCTCCAAGATCACTCCACACGCCCCTTGCCACTAGACCATAGAGTATTCTAATGCCATACCTACCCAACTTAATTTAAAAGACCAACTAGCCAGAGATAGGTTTAACTCAAACAAAAACCTAAATTATGTACAAACCAATACTTGAACTCAGAACCTCTCCAGCACCTCTCAGGACACCCAATCATTGGAACAGGCACACGCTTAAGCAACGCAACATACAAAAATCAAGACCAAATATTTTTGGGGCATTACATGATTAAATAAGTTAAATTTGTATTGAATTAGATCAAGAAATGAGGTAATCAGATTTGGATAGGGGAAAGTCAAAAATTGTCGAATAGTCATTCCGGTCCGTTTGTGTTAGTACAAGGTAAGTTCATAAGTAAATAAATGTTGTTAAATTGAAATTTATGTGCATTATATGTGCTGAATTGAGTTGTAAAGAAATAATATTGTGAAGTTAAAGTATGTAAAATATGAACTGAATTTGAGGCACTAAGTATGTGATAAATGAAATAGCTACGGTTATTAAAATGGCACTGAGCATGCGAGATTATAACAGCATTGGCTAAGTAAAGGGCACTATGTGTGCGATACCGATCTAATTTTGGTTTAATGTAATGGCACTAAGTGTGTGATATAATTATAGCTTCGGCTAATTAATTGGCACTAAGTGTGCGAATTAGTTGAATGTTCAAGGATGATCGAATGAATTAGTGCCTCAAGCATTAAAGTGATAAATGTGATAGATAAGAACGTAATGGTACAGGTATGTATGGAACCTATGTGGTGATGATTTAAAGTATGAAGTAGATGAAAAATTATGTAAATGAATGATGAAATGAGTTGGATTGAATAACATTTTTAATGCTATTTGTAAAATTAAAGATGTAGAATGAAAGTAAGATATCGCTTTGAATAAGGGTGAGTAATATAATGTGTTATATATGCTCGTTATATGAAATTGTGGTCTTATGTTTCGGATATGAGATTTGTAACACCCCAAACTCAGCCTAGATGTTATGGCCGAATCTATGATGTCACATTGGAGTGAGTTTGAAAAACGTAGTTCTATTAGAAAAGCCCATTTGAGTTCAAACCTCGTTTGTGATCTTTATGAGAAGCCAACTTATTTTATTCACTTGTTAGGTTATAGGTTTGTCTAGAAAAACATGTCTTATACCAAGCAGTTATTACACTTTAAAACTTTGTTTATTGCGGAAGCTTTTAAAACAAGTTACGTAGTATGGTAGTTGAAAATCATTTACTTTTTGAAAACCCGAGTCCTACTCCTAACAGGTTTAAGTCAATTTAAATAAATCCCCAAATAAAAATAGAAAATTAAAACGGCTTTATTACATAAATTTTACCCAAATTAAACTACATGTACCAGAAATCAAAACTAAAAAACATAAACAGTGGTGTGGTCATCTCCGAGTCCCTCGCAGCACTGACCCGTTTAACGATTACCTGTGCAGATAAGAAGAAGAGTGAGTTTATGATAACTCAGTGTGTAATCCCTATTTATGAAGATGTAAATCATGTAGTGCAAACAGTTTGGGCTTAAGCCCTTAACAGTAGCATTATTAGTGTGGGCCTTAGCCTATTACGGTAATAGTATCAGTATGGGCCTTAGCCCAATTCTGTACAATATCAGAGATGCAAGTAGAGATTCTACCCGTCCATCCTCTACACTCCACTCCGTCCAACCCTACACTCCATGTGGGGATAAAATCGACCCACCCATCCCTACACTTCAGAATATAGCACCGGTTGCTGCACTAAATAGTATATGCAACAAAGCTGCCAGTACAGTACACTTCCTCCAATTATATCAAACCCACCCCCATGCAACATGTCATGTCATAATATATACGTGTATGCAAAATGTCATGCTCGAATAAAGTCAAATATAGCATAGGGGTATATCAATCATTTTACCTCCAGTGGTATAGCAGTCATTTCATCAGTATGGGGTCTAAGTGTCCTTACTGCCCCATCAGTAGGCCCACTATCATCTTAGGCAACCTATGCGACCTTAACAGTCAAACGGTGGAAATAGGCCCAAGCTCATAATACGGCCCATGTGGGCCACAAGCTCGTGTGACCCAATAAGCCCAATTAATGGCCTTAGCCATATAAACTACACAGCCGACCCAATTATCTCCACAAAATAGTATGGTTTGCCCATGTAGGGCCCATGAGCCCGTGGGCCCCACACAACCCATTTCAGCCCATTGTGGCCTAAAATCGGCCTAAGCCCATGAAATCGTTCATGGTGGCCTCTTTGATCGAATGCCTACATTTGGTGCGTGCGGCTCCCCACACGAGCAAGCGTACGCTTGTGTAGCGTCAACAAACGTACATTTCTGGCTTTTATCGATCTATGCTAATAGCAGTGTGATTACACACCTGTTATGGATTTGTAGTTGAACGTTTCCGATATCAAAGACATATGATAACAACAACACCGTCATAGTCTCAAACCCTCGATAATCCATCAATATAATATTAAAAATGCTTTAACCAAATTAATGCTACTTACCAATCAACAATCGCAACCCCCTCTAGCTCCAAACCACGTATTCTTTCCAATGCTATAACTTTCACAAGAACCGTTAACCGATTCATAAGAATCCACAATCCCACATGAATATATACACTATGCTTAAAGCACTTACCACGAATCAAAAGATCCCTTACAGAGGAATAGCAATCACCCTACACCTTGGTTAAGGAAAATGATCCCCTAGCAACATTTGAACAAAAAAGAAGATGTTAAATGAACTTATCCCCATGGGGAACAAAGAGAATACAGCCTTTCAGCCGAAGAGATACAAAAGCTAAGCCTAGAGGAAGAAGCTAACAAAGATTCAGCTTGAGTAACTACTTACCAATGAATCGAAGAGATTCCAGCAGAACCCTTGCAAGAAACGGTTAGGGAAGAAGAGAAGAAGGTGTTTAGGCCTTAACAGATTCAACCACCATAAGAAGAACTAAGGTTTTGAGAGAGGGAGAAGAGAAGTAATCAACCACAAGTAAGGATAAAACCAAAAAAAAAGGGTTTGTGACAGAAAGAACAAGTAGTATTCGGCCCAGGTATGAACACAAGAGAAGACGATTGAAGAAAATCGAATGAGGTAGAGAAGTCTATCAACAAAATTCGGCTGTCAACAAGCAACACTACTGAAAAATGAAAACAAAAAGTGAAAAGGGTAATAGCTAACGAACCAAAAGAAGAGTAAAATTTCGGTCACTAAGCAAAAGAATCCTAAAAAACACAAAAAACCGAAACCTTTAAGGGAGAACTAACTTAGCCAAAACTCCTATGCACACAATCCACTTTCGGCACAACTCTATTCCCCCTCAAACTCCCCTTTTTCCTCCCCTTAATCCTCTCATAAAATCTCTCAACCTTATTCTACTCAACCGTCCATTCAAACTCACACCAACTCCTCAATTTTGGTCAACCTAGGATTCCTCCCTAGCACTTGCGGCAAAAATAAAATACTCCTACCACCCTTCCAATGCTCAAACCTCAGACCTCTAATGAACACCCACACGCTATTTACCACTAGACTAGCAATCTCCTTGTGACAAATTTTACCAACAACAATTTAAAAGACTACTAACAATAGGCAAGAGTTACACTGAAAAAACAAAATTTTTGCAATTGCCCAGGCTTGAACTCAGAACCTTTCTAACATTCCTCAGGACACTCAACCACTGAAGCAAGCATACATTTATGCAACACAACATACAAAAGTAAATACCTATATTTTTGGGACGTTACAAGATTTACGAAACATGAAACATGGCTTTGATGTATGATTACTTGGTTCAGAAACTTGAACAGATAATGAAAATAAAATGGTTGAGTTGACTATATGATTCATGTATGCAAATTAGGTTTATGCTGAATAAGGAAATTATGGACGTTCGAGTTTGGAAGTGTTTATAAAGAATTTAATATAACTTTATGTATGATTCGTAATAAATGAACATGGTTGGGTTGGCGATGAAATGAATATTTGTGAGCTTGATTATATGAATGAGCTAACGATTGTGAATCGAATTTGAAAGCATGGTTATACGTTCATTGATAAATAAGTTAAGTGAATTATTTAATATGTTACATGAATCTACGAGTACAATAAAGATATATGTCATTGAGATTTGTTAATTTCAGTTTAGTGATACTGGTTTATAAATATCAATGAAATGATTTATTTGCCTATGGCTTACAAAGCTTTGAAAGCTTACTCTTTGTGTTTTTCCTATGTCTATAAAGTTTCAGAGACTTGCTTGGGTTGGAAGTTGTTGGAGACGTCATCACACTATTTGGTTATCACTTCGGTAAATGAAAGCTGTGAGTTTTGGTAATGTGGCATGTATAGGCTAGTTTCGATATGGTTCTTTTTGATTTGTATATATATGTAGCCATGCAAAAATGGCTTGTTAATGAAGTTAATGTTTATATATATTCATGCATGGTATAAGCTCAATTTGGGAAGTATGTTTTATGGTATGTGTGTATGGTGGCTTGGTTACATGTGTTGGTTGAGTAATAATTCGGTTTGTACTTTGAGTTAAATAATGTGATATGCTTTGAGATATGTATATGGCCAAGTAAAATGGTCATTTTGGTATGTTCATAATTGAGAATTTGGTAGTGTTTGACATATAATTTTTGTTTGTATTGGTATAGAGAATAAGCATGAAATTGGTTGATGATATTTTAGATTAATTGATACATGTTTGGAGTTGATTTTGGCTGAAAATATTGCATTTATGATGCTTGACTTTAAACTTGTAGTGAGGACCTAAACGGGATGGCCTTGTATTGTCACGGTCTAGACACACAGGCATGTCTAATACCATGTAAGGCACACGAGCTGTTCACACGAGCATGTGATCTTTGTAACCTATAAAATTGTTAAGTTTTGAAAAAAATTTGTATGTGTTAGTGTTTACTCCCGACCGCTTCCTAATGCATGTTTCTGGTCTCATTGACCTAAGAAAGGGACTTAATGTTGATATTTGTCCATGATATGATGATGCATGACTTTTGAATGTGAAATGATTGTGAAATGTTCCGATATGTCTGGTAATGCCTCTTAACCCTAGTCTGGCGATGGAAACGGGTTAGGAGTGTTACATTTTTGATTTAGTCCCAAATTATTTCTAAAGTGTTTTTAAGGGCTTGAGGGCTCGAATAAGGAATAGTATGTATGTATTTGATTGGATTTTGCAAGGATTGTGAATGTGTTAAAGTTAAGTACTTCTGGTTATACTTTGTAACCCTATTCCAGAGATGGATACAGGTTCGGGGAGTTACAAAATAAGACCTATCGTACCGGCCTCTACTTCACCTTCCTCTTCCTCTTCATCTACATCCAGTTCCTTGGGAAAGTTAGGAATCTTAGGCATAGGCTTGGTGAAATTCTTTTGCAGGGACCTCGTTATCCCACCGTCTCTCCTTTCCACATAAGCCCAGAAGATGGCCATTTGTTCCTATGCCCGTGCCAAGTCTGTAGCAATTCTCAATTGCTGAGTCTCAAATAGAGTGAACCGCCTTTGAAAATTTTCGAATGAAGTGAGCACTTGCTGCTCAAAGACATTATTAGAGGTAGAGGGGGTTATTGCAACACAGGTTGGGGTAGAAGAGATAGAAGCAAAACCAAAAGGTGGATATCGTGGCAAATCCTCCCCTAGAAACTTTGCAACAATTTTCTTTGTAATGGCCCTTTTGTTTGGAGTACATCTCCATTGGACTGGACAGAGACATTCACTTGCTGGTACAACACAATGATGAAAGAGGAAAAATTAAGGCTCCCTGCATTCTTCTGGGCGCACCAGTGGACTTCTTTGAATATGCTTTTTCCCACAGTTATCTTTCTTCTTTTTATGATGAATAGAGTAGCAACATTTGTTCCTTAGAAATCGTGGAGTTATGAGTAGAAGGAATTAGCTGTGTTTTCAGGAAGTGGTACAAAACCCTACAGTTCGATTTCGGAGAGGCCCTTTCCATGATGTAACAGTCCTGTCTTGACACCGTCTACTTAATACCTATGACACATAGGTCTTGAAGAACTTGATTCAGACCATCCTCAGTGATTGTAGCGATAAATTGAGTGTGGTCATCTTGAACATTAGATAGGTTGTACTGAGCATTGATGGAATATTCATTAAAGAGCACTAATGCTCCCCGCACATAAATAAAAGCATTGTTGGGAGAAGTAAGATGAGCATAGAGCTCACAAACCACCTTTGTTAAAACATTTGTTGGATGCAAACTGAAAATAGGCCATCTATGTTATTTTACCACAAAGGAAATAGACTCATCATATCACATAAATGGCTTGTCTTGAAAAATGAAGCCTTTTTCCAAGCCAAAATGATGCTTGGAGATATTGTGTGTGTACTATCTGCCGCTGTTTGGTTGAAAAATGTGTATGGTGGCAGAGCAGATGGTTGTGGAGTAAAACATCTGGCTTGTAGCATCCCTCACACGTATTCAACCCTGAAATAGGGTTACGGAGTATTACCGAACTTATAAAACATTTTAACATTTAATTCACATATAATTTTACATTTCATTGCAAATATTATTTAAACTCAAGCATAATGTCCCTATAACGAGCCTACGAGGACCTAAACATGCTTTGGGAATGACTCGGGAATATATCGATAGCTTTAGAAATCTTTACGAAACTTAGAAAATTTTTCACAAAAAAGGGGACACACGCCTGTGCAGCTCGGCCATGTCTCTCACACGAGAAACAGACACGGGCAACAGACACGCCCATGTTACAGGCCGTGTGGACATTCAAAATGAGAGAACATGGCCGTGTCCCAGCCCGTGTCTGAACCCGTGTAACTCTCTGACTTGAGTCACACGGCTAACACACAAGCTCGTGTGCCCTAAAAATGGGCATACACACCCGTGTGCCAGGCCGTGCCAAACCTATAAGGTATACTGACTTATGCCCAACGGCCAAGCCACATGTCCGTGTGTGAGGCCGTGTGGGGTATACTGGCTTGGTTTTTAATTCAACACCAGGGGACACACGACCGTGTCACATGACTGTATGTTGCACATGGTTGAGACACATACCCGTGTCTCTACCCGTATGGATAAAATTAGGCTATTTACCAAGCCATTTTCTAACACCCCTTACCAGTACTAGAGACCGGGACCAGGTACGAGGTGTTACCAGGCATGTACTTGAACATTTTTGGGAAATACGGATTAGAAAATTTTGTTCCAATTTGAAACCAATCCAATATCATCTTGGTGTCTCTATTATGAGCCTACGAGGCTCAAACATGCATTGAAATTGATTCGGGACTAAACCGAGGACCTAATAAAAATTTAAGAAAAATTCTGAGTTAATGTTTCACTCGCTTGTGCGGAGACATTGCACACGCCCGTGTGCTTTGGGACACGTCCATGTCCCCTACCCGTATGAAATTAATTGAATTTATTTTCTACTTCGAACCTACAGGGGTTTTCACACGGCCAAGCACACGCCCGTGTCTCTGGCTCGTGTCCTTCACACGGCCTTGACTCATTCGTGTGGTCACCCGTGTCCACAAACTCGAGCATTCTGTTTATGATGTCAGCAAGCATTTAGGGGCACACAGCCAAGACACACGTCCATGTGTTAGGCCTTGTCCTCCACACGATTGAGACACATGGTCGTGTCTCTACCTGTGTGTTTACTACCTTGCATTCTGACTTAAAATTTTAGGTGTAGGGGACACACAGTTATGCTACACGCCCATGGGGTGGTCCGTATGGACCATGTTAGGCTGTTTTCCAAGCCTTTGGTCACCCTCTAACATATGTTCTCACTTATAGGTTTCCATAACATATAGCTTGGCCTAATTATACTCTCAAATGACCTCGATGAACCTCATTGCATGAAAACCTCATTTCATTGGTCTTACCCATGCTAGGATTATTTCGCTGTTGTCACGAATGTCTATGCCTTATAACACATTCAAGATTGGCTCATTATTATAACTCATTGCCAATTATGATTTAATCATCCCATGTGACTCGGTCATGTTACATGTGTGTCTACTTATGATACGCCATATTCATTCATCTCAATAACATTAGAACACAAATATGCACAACTATGTAGGTCATACCTTATAACAAAATGAGCCAAATCCTATGGCCATATGCATGTGGACATGTACACCTTACAAGCCTTCATATTGGCTAATCAAATGACACATATTACGAAATTAACAATAGCCCTACACATGCCATTGAACAAAATAAGAGTATCTATATACCAAAGCTAGACAAGATGATAGTGTGTTGACTCTCCAATCGTCTTCTAATCTTCGTGAGTCCACAATCTCTGTAAGACATGAAGAAGAGAAGGGTAAGCATTTACATGCTTAGTAAGCCTGAATAACTGGAAAGTAAACTTACCGATTTGTTTAGCATGCAACCAGAATAGGCAAATAAACCAACAAGTATGGAATGGTTTCCCTATCACATGCACTCCATCAACAAGTTAGTCACATAATATCACACTATGTAACTTATCTAAGATGAGATCATCATTCAACGTTTTCATTTTTGTATCGCATATTAATCCCATCGAGTTACTCAAAAAATCTCGATGGATTATCCATTTACTGTCAAGTCATAAGAGCGATCATCTCATGTATGCACTCCCGCGATCCTCACATCTTATGGCGGGATTACCAGTCCAGGCTAAATCCCCCGTAATGTAAAATCATAAGGTGATGTCGGGATTACCAGTCCAGGCTAAATCCCTTATAGAGACAAACACCCTCAATGAGCACAGATCTGAATTATCAGTCCAAGCTAAATTCAAACCCTAATCGAATTACCTGTCTAGGCTAAATCCACAATGCACACATATTCTTCGGGAGGCTCGATCATGCAAGGAAGACCCGTCTGGGCTAGATCCTTTCTATATTTGAGATCAACGGATTACCCTTCCCGGCTAAACCCTTTTCTGCAACACATGCAGGATCTCAAGTCATGTAAGTCATGGTTTATCCATCGAATTTCCCCTTTTTACTTCAACCGGGACATTTATTATCATATCATTATTATTGACATATTTCATGGATTTTCTTTCCATCATTATAACTAAATATAATGCATTCATAACTCACATAATTAGGCATATTAGTAGTTTACTTAAAGTTATTCGAACTTACCTGGTATTCGTCTCAGTTTCGTGTTCTGGTTATTCTGAAACCTTTCGTTTCCCTCGATCGACCTCCGAAATTTGTTCATCGAGGTCTATAACAATAAAAATGAATCATCAATACCTCACATTATTCTTTTTAATCCTAAATTTCACCCTCGAACAAAATGATCGTTTTATCCCTAACCTTTTACATTTTTACGATATAGTCCCTAGGCTCGTATAATAAAATGCATGCAATTTATACCTTACACGAGCCTAGCCGATTGTTCTTTCCTCTTATGGCAGCCCACATCTCTCTATTATTTCAAATTTTTACCACATATTCTACACCTTTTTCAAAAGGTCCTTTTAGGGGTTTTTCATGAAATCACCTAGAAAAAGATGTTTAACATACATACAACTTTCATATTCCTCAATAAAACATCAAAGAATAAACATGCTTTCATATTCCTTAATAAAACATCAAAAAATAAACATGGCACACATGGGTCACTTTATAAACATGAACCCTAACATAAAATATGGGTAGAAATGGAGAGAGTAAGCTACCAGTAGTTTAAAAATACGAAGAACATTAAAATCGGGGCTTGGTAGCACTTACTATTGAGCTTGAAAATGTTGAAAACCCTAGCTATGGAGGGCTTGAGAAATTTGATTGGATGAGGGAGAAGAATGGCTAATTTTTGCCTTCATTTTCCCATTTTATTTCATTAATTAGCCTAATGACCAAAATGCCCTTAAGCCCTTTTTTTAAAATTTTATCCATACATGCACATTTTTGTCCAGAAACTTAGAAATTGGGAAAATTTCTCTTTAAGACCTTCTAATTAATAATCTAAAGCAATTTCATGCAAATAGCTTCTAGAATTCAAGTTTTGCAATTTATTCAATTTGGTCCTTATTTACCAATTGGACACCTTACTCATAGAATTTCCTCATGAAACTTTAACACATGCATATTTTCATATTCTAGACCTCATAATAATCATAAAATAAATATTTCAACATCAAATTTATGGTCCTAAAACCACTATTCCGACTAGGCCATATTTTGGGATGTTACATTTTTCTCCCTTTAAGGACTTTCGTCCTCGAAAGTCTTACCAGTAAACAGGTTCGGATATTGGCTTCTTATGGTTTCTTCTAGCTCCCATGTAGCCTCTTCCACACCATGTCGATGCCATAAGACTTTTACCAAAGCCACATCCTTATTTCTTAGATGTTTAACCTCACGAGCCAAAATCTTGATCGGTTCCTCACCATAAGTCATGTCCGATCTAATTTCAATCTCAGCCGATGAAATCACATGAGAGGGCTTTGACTGATATCGCCTTAACATGGATACATGGAACACGTCGTGAATCTTTTCTAGTTCGGGTGGCAATGCCAAACGATAGGCTAATGGTCTAACTCTTTCAGTAATCTCATACGGTCTGATAAATCGTGGACTCAGTTATCCTTTCCGGCCAAATCTCAATACCTTTTTCCATGGAGATACTTTCAAGAATACTCTATCTCCAATTTGAAATTCAATCTCTTTTCTTTTTAGGTCAGCATACAACTTTTTCCTATCCGATGTCGCTTTTAAACAGTCACATACTACTTTAACCTTTTCTTCAGTATCCTTGATTTGATCAACTCCTTGAATCTGATTCTCCTTGAGTTTCATCCAATATAATGGAGTTCGGCACTTTCTGACATACAAGGGCTCGTAAGATGCCATCTTCAAACTTGTTTGAAAGTTGTTGTTGTAAGTGAACTCTACCAATGGTAGGTATTTTTCCCAACTACCTTGAAATTCAAGGATGCAACATCGCAACATATCCTCCAGAATCTGAATCATCCACTCAGACTGACCATCAGTCTGTGGGT
Organism: Gossypium hirsutum; assembly: GCF_007990345.1. Classification (NCBI taxonomy): domain Eukaryota; kingdom Viridiplantae; phylum Streptophyta; class Magnoliopsida; order Malvales; family Malvaceae; genus Gossypium; species Gossypium hirsutum. The sequence goes on from NC_053424.1 coordinate 47,434,514, forward strand.
GAAAAGTTGTACTAAAGCTCAACTTTGTACCCAAGGCTTCCTGTAACTTCTTCTAGAATCTCGAAGTGAATCTTGAGTCTTTGTCTGAAATAATCGATAGGGGTACCCCGTGTAATCTCATAATCTTAGATATATACAAGTCGGCCAAGTTTTCAAGTGAATAATCTGTCCTTACCAGAATAAAATAACCTGACTTTGTCAACTTATCAACCACAACCCATATAGCATCTTTCTTTTTTGAGGTCAATGGTAATCTTGTCACGAAATCCATAGTGATTCTGTCCCATTTCCATTCAGGGACCATCACAGGCTGTAGCAAACCAGAAGGTACTTGATGTTCAGCCTTGACTTGCTAGCATATCAAGCATTTTGATACGAATTTAGAGATGTCTCTTTTCACTCTATTCCACCAGTACATGTTCTTTAAATCATTGTACATTTTGGTACTTTCAGGATGAATAGACAAACGGCTATCATGTGCTTCTTGAAAGATTTTCTGAATAATTTCATTATTCCTTGGTACGCAAACTTTGTCTTTGAACATCAAATATCCATAGGAACTAACCTGAAAATCTGATTCAATGCCCGACTCACATTGAGCTCTTTTAGCCTGTAGGATACTATCATTAGTCTAAGTATCATAAATTTCCTAAAGAAATGTCGGCCTGACCCTTAACTCTGCCAAGACCGAACCATCATCAAACAACATCAATCGAGTGTTCATGGACCTCAATGCAAATAAAGATTTTCTGCTCAATGCGTCGGCAACCACATTCGCCTTTCCCGGATGATAATCGATGATCAGTCCATAGTCTTTAATTAATTCTAACCATCTCCGCTGTCTCAGATTCAGTTCTTTTTGAGTCATTAAATACTTCAAACCTTATGGTCTGTGAATATACGACAAGTCTCACCATATAAGTAATGCCTCTAGATTTTCAAGGCAAAAACAATGGCGGCAAGCTCTAAATCATGCGTCAGATAATTCTTCTCGTGTAGCTCTATTTAAGGATGCATCACTATGGACCACAAAATCTTTTCCCAGCTCAGACAATACTAAAACTTGAGCTTCAGTCAGCAATGTCTTCAACTTTTAGAAACTCTGCTAGCACTTCTCTGTGCATTCAAACTTAACGTCTTTCTGTAGTAAGCTTGTCATCAGAGTCGCGATCATGGAGAATCCTTTCACGAATCTTCAGTAGTAACCGAATAAGCCCAAAAAGCTTCTAACCTCAGTTACATTTTTAGGTGGTTTCCATTCAACAATTGCAGAGATTTTACTTGGATCAACTCGGATGCCATCACCTAAAACAATATGACCCAAAAACCCTACTTCTTGGAGCCAAAATTCACTCTTGCTAAACTTAGCATACAATTAATTTTCTTATAAAGTCTGCAACACAATCCTCAAATGCTTCACATGCTCTATCTCATCCTTGGAATAAAACAAAATGTCGTCAATGAACACAACGACGAACTTGTCCAAGTATGGCCGAAATATCCTGTTCATTAGGTCCATAAATACGGTTGGTGCATTCGTTAACCCAAACGGCATGAAAAGAAATTCATAGTGGCCATACCTGTAACACCCCGTACCTGAGACCGTTTCCGGAGTCGGACACGAGGTGTTAACGGACTTAATTCACTTATTTGCACAGTCCATTTTAAAATTTCCAGACAAGCTGGCTAACTGCGTCACTATCACCTTAAAAATCATATCTCAAGTTCCAAAACTTGAAAACCAGTTCCGTAAATTTTTCCTGAAACTAGACTCATATGTCCGTCTACAATTTTTTTTCTAGAATTTTTGGTCAAGCCAATTAGTACATTTTATTAGTTAAAGTCTCCCCTGTTACAGGGTTCGTCTACTCTGACCTTCATGTATTACGACTTAGATATCTTCCTGTACAGGGCTTCAATACTTATGCCGTCTATTTTCTAAAGAGACTAGACTCGAAAAGGAATCTGTACATATAGAGCATGACTTCTAATTATCTCTGGTTAATTTATAGTGAATTTCCAAAGTCAGAACAGGGGATCCAGAAATCGCTCTGGCCCTGTTTCACGAAAACTTAAACATCCCTTAAAATACAACTTATATGATCATTTTGTTTCTTCCATATGAAAATAAACTCATCAAGGTTCGATTACATAATTTATTCGCTATTTAATTCCATTCCTACTATTTTTAGTGATTTTTCAAATTCACATCACTGCTACTGTCAGCATCTGTTTTTAAGGTAGACTATACCTATTTCATGATTTTCCATGGATCAACTAGAGTTTTGTCATACATAGTACCAAAATGATCGTGATTAACCATTCCAATGGCTAATCGTTACCAACATTTCCATACCACTCAATGAACAACATACAAAATGATTATAACGCTATGGTCAAAATATATATATAAGCCATTTTCGCATGGCTATCTAAATATATACATTACCGAAGGTACTTGACTAACAACAAAAGGGCAGTCTTCTACATGCCATTTTTAGAGTTCAACTAAAAGAGTACCAAAAGGGCTTTGATAGTGTGGATGACTTCGACTTTGACACTCCCGAGTCCGATAGCTGACGAACCAAAATCTATAAAATAGAGAATCAAAGAAACGGAATAAGCATTTAATGCTTAGTAAGTTTTGAATAATGAAATCATGCACAACTGAAGTATAGCATTCATATGACTAAACGAATAGTTTCATATACACATATTCTCAAAATCATACCTACTTCACATTTCCAACCCTTATATTCTGTAACACCCCGTACCCGAGTCCGTCGCCGGAGTCGGACACGAGGGGTTTGCAGACTTAAATCACTTCTTTGCACAATCTATTTTAAATTTTCCAGGCAAGCTGGCTAACTGTGTCACTGTCACCTTAAAAATCATATCTTGAGTTTCACAACTCGAAAATCAGCTTCGTGATTTTTCTCTGAAACTAGACTCATATATGCATCTAAAAATTTTTTTCTAGAATTTTTGGTCAAGACAATTAGTACAGTTTATTAGTCAAAGTCTCCCATGTTACAGGGATCGACTACACTGACCTTTGCACATTACGACTTGGATATCTCCCTGTACAGGGCTTCAATGCTGATGCCGTTTGTTTCTATAGAAACTAGACTCAAATAGGAATCTATTCATATATGGCATGACTTCTAATTATCTCTGGTTAATTTATAATCAATTTCAAAATTCGGAAAAGGGAATCCAGAAACCGTTCTGCCCCTGTCTCACGAAAACTTTAGCATCTCATAATATACTGTTCATATGAACTTTTCGTTACTTTCCTATGAAAATAAATTCATCAAGGTTCGTTTGCATAATTTATTCACTATTTAATTCCATTCCTACTATTTTTAGTGATTTTCCAAATCTACATCACTGTTGCTGTCAGCATCTGCCTTTAAGGTAGACTTTACCTATTTCATAGTTTCCATGATTCAACTAGCCCTTTTAGCATAAATAGCACAAATTATGGTAGTGATTAACCATTCCCATGGCCAATCCTTGTTAAGCATATCCATACCAAATGATTATAACATTATGCTCAAACATATATAAGCCATTTTCGCATGGCTATCCAAAATTATACAAATCCAAAGGGTCCATGACCCACAACAAAAAGGGTAGTCCTATACATGTCATTTCGAAGTTCAACCAAAATTGTACCAAAAGGGGGCTTTAATAGTGTGGGCGACTTCGACTTCAAAATCCCGAGTCCGATAGCTGAAGAACCAAAATCTATAAAACAGAGAATCAAAGAAACGGAGTAAGCATTAAATGCTTAGTAAGTTTTGAGCAAAGAATTTAGACACAACCAAAGTATAGCATTCATGTAGCTAAACGGATAATTTCATATGCACAAATTTTCAATATCATACTTACTTCACATTACCAACCCTTTTATTCATACACAAAGATCAACTTAGACAAAGGCCGGTAGCTCATTTATCAACTGAGCGAATACTTATTTGTAAGGCTCAACTAATTCAAAGCACATACGAAAGATACCTCAATGTTGGGATGTTTCAAGCGTATTAACTGAAATTTTTACAGCAAGATCATTCATTCCCAAATCACGTACCTTTGGAATTTAACCGGATATAGCTACTCGTTCAAATGCCTTCGAGACATAGCCCGATTATAGTAACTCACACAAATGCCTTCGGGACTTAACCCGGATTTAGTAACTCGCACAAATGCCTTCGGGACTTATCCCGGATTTAGTAACTCGCACCAATGCCTTCGGGCTTAGCCCGGAATTAGTATCTCGCACAAATGCCTTCGGATCTTAGTCCGGATATGGTCACTTAGCACAAAGCCTTCGGGACTTAGCCCGGACATCATTCAAATAACCATGCACATTTAACAATAAATCATGACACATTCGTATTTCATTTTCATTAGCAAAACTCAAACACAAGACACTTATCACTCTTGCAATTTCGGCTCAATAGCCATACACAAAGAGCATGATTTTGATTTGCTTAAAACATGATCTAATCAAATCATAATTTAAGCTCTATTACTCAAGAACTTACCTCGGATGTTGTCGAACGGTTTCGACGGCTATTCGACCACTTTTTCCTTCCCTTTATCGGATTTAGTTCCCCTTTGCTCTTGAGCTTAATCCAAACAAATTTAACTTATTAAAGTCTCATTTTGCTAGCTTATGGCCGAATATACACATAACTTATGTACTTATTCATGTGGCCGAACATACATGTCTATGTTGGGGCCGATTGCTTCACAACACCATACCATTTCAATTTTTGGTCATGGTTAAACAAAGAACTTAATGTCTCACTCAAAAATGCTAAAAAGAAGATTCAAGAATCATCAATCCACCATCACATGCACCATTACAAAGCTTCACTTTTAGCATGCAAATGATATCAACACCAATCCACCTTGGCCGAATATCATCTCCATGACATAGTAAAGATTTGAACCATGGGCTATTTAGAACTCAAGCTAACTACTAAAACATGCATGCATCTCATGGAACATCATCAAACATACCTTAGTCTATCAAACCACCATAGCCGATTTCCTCAAAGCTCTTTTTCCTTCTTTTTCTTTCTCCTATTCGGCCAAGAACAACATGAGAGCTTTTCTCTTCTTTTTTTTTTTGGTCATGCATGAGAATGATGAACACATTTTTTTCTCTTTGTTTTCTTCCTTCAATTTCTTATTAGTTTATTGCCCATGCTTCTTATTTTATTCTTCCATTAACACAACATGTTTCATGACATGTTTTGCCCATGCTTCTTATTTTATTTTTCCATTAACACAACATGTTTCATGACATGTTTTGCCCATCATCCCTTGTCATGGCCGGCCACTAGTACTTAAATGGGGGGAAATTGACATGCAAGTCCACCCCTTTGATTACATGCACTATTAGGCCACTTGCATTTGGCTAGCACATTTCTAAATTTTCTCACATAAGTCCTATCAACTAAATTCACATGCAATTAACTAAATCGAAGCTTAAAACTTTCAAACATTTATATTCACATATTTTAGGCAATAATTATCACATTCAAATAATTTGGTGCCTCGGTCTAGCGGTCCCGAGACTGCTTTCTGACTAGGGTCACTTTAGGGCTGTCACAACTCTCCCCCACTTAAGAAATTTTCGTCCCCGAAAATCTTACCGGTAAATAGGTTTGGGTATCGTTCTTTCATCGAGCTCTCGATTTCCCAAGTAGCTTCCTCGATCCCGAGTTTGAGCCATAACACCTTAACTAACGGAACCCTTTTGTTTCGCAACTCTTTCACTTCACGAGCTAGGATACGAATCGGTTCTTCTTCATAACTCAAGTCAGATTGAATTTCAACTTCTGAGGGATTAATCACATGTGACGGATCGGATCTATAACGTCGAAGCATCGAAACATGAAAGACATCGTGAATCTTTTCAAGTTCAGGGGGCAAAATCAATCTATACGCAACCGGACCAACTCGTTCGGAGATTTCGTACGGCCCAATGAATCTCGGGCTCAACTTGCCCTTACGGCCAAATCTGAGTATCTTTTTCCAAGGCGAAACTTTAAGAAACACTTTATCTCCCACCTGATATTCAATGTCTTTTCGTTTCAAATCCGCATACGATTTCTGACGATCTGTGGCTCCCTTCAGACTTCCACGGATTACCTTTACTTTCTGTTCAGTATCTTTAATCAAATCAACTCCGAAAATTTTGCTTTCACCGAGCTCGGTCCAAAACAATGGTGTGCGGCATTTACACCCGTACAAAGCCTCGTAAGGTGCCATCTTAATACTTGATTGAAAACTATTGTTGTAAGCGAATTCAATCAAAGGTAAATACCGTTCCCATGAACCACTAAACTCAAGGATGCAGCATCTTAGCATATCCTCGAGTATCTGAATTATCCGCTCGGATTGACCATCGGTTTGGGGATGAAAAGCGGTGCTAAAATGCAACTTGGTACCCAAAGCTTCTTGCAATTTCTTCCAAAATCGCGAGGTGAATCTCGGATCTCTATCCGACACGATAGAAATAGGTACCCCATGTAATCTCACAATCTGAGAAACATACAATTCGACTAGTTTATCCAATGAAAAATCCGTACGCACGGGGATAAAGTGAGCCGACTTAGTCAGTCTATCAACAACAACCCAAATCGCATCCTTCTTACTTGCTGACAATGGCAGTCCGGACACAAAGTCCATTGTGACTCGATCCCATTTCCACTCGGGTATCATGATCGGCTGAAGTAATCCTGAAGGCACTTGATGTTCTACTTTCACTTGTTGACATATTAAACATCTCGAAACAAAGTCGGAGATGTCTCGTTTCATACCATGCCACCAAAACCGATGTTTCAAATCGTTGTACATTTTCGTACTCCCCGGGTGAATTGACATTCGGCTACAATGGGCTTCGTTCAGAATCATCGAAATGAGTTTCGAATTCCTTGGAACACACAAACGACATCTGAACCTCAAACAATCATCATCATCAATTTGAAACTCTGATTCCTTGTTCGGAACACACTTAGCCCGTTTTGCAACCAATTCATCATCGACTTTCTGAGCTTCACGAATTTGATGAATCCATAATGGTTTGGCTTTTAATTCAGCTACTAACACATTGTCGGGTAGAACAGACAAGTATACATTCATCGCTCGGAAAGCAAACAGTGATTTCCGGCTTAAGGCGTCCGCAACCACATTAGCCTTTCCCGGGTGATAATTAATGACAAGCTCATAATCTTTCAGCAACTCAAGCCAACGCCTTTGTCGCAGATTCAAGTCTCGCTGGGTCATCAAATATTTGAGGCTTTTGTGATCCGAAAATAAATGGCACTTCTCACCAAACAAATAATGTCGCCATATTTTCAAAGCAAATACGATGGCAGCTAGTTCGAGATCATGGGTCGGATAATTTCTCTCGTGTGGCTTCAATTGTCTCAACGCATAGGCCACAACTCGACCTTTTTGCATCAATACGCAACCCAACCCAAGTAGGGATGCGTCACTATAAATGACAAACTCTTTGCCTGATTCGGGTTGCACTAAAATTGGAGCTTCAGTCAAATAAGTTTTCAGTTGATCGAAACTTTTCTGACATTTCTCCGTCCATTCGAACTTAACATCCTTTTGAAGTAGCTTCGTCATTGGTGTGGCTATCATCGAGAAACCTTTTACAAATCGTCGATAATAATCGGCGAGCCCCAGGAAGCTCCGAACTTCGGTAATATTTCTTGGATGCTTCCAGTTAAGTATGGCTGAAATTTTGCTCGGGTCAACTCGAATACCCGATGCGGATACCACATGACCCAAGAAGCTAACCTCTCTTAACCAGAACTCACACTTACTGAACTTAGCATATAACTGCTTATCCCGCAAAATTTGCAACACTAATCTGAGGTGCTCAGCATGTTCGGTCTCATCTCTTGAATAGACCAAGATGTCATCAATGAACACAACTACGAACCGGTCCAAATACTGTCTGAAGATCCGATTCATCAAATCCATAAATATCGCAGGGGCATTAGTGTGCCCGAACGGCATCACTAAGAACTCGTAGTGACCGTACCTCGTTCTGAAAGCAGTTTTGGGTACGTCCGAATCTCGAATCCGCAACTGATAATAACCCGATCTCAAATCTATCTTTGAAAACACCGAGGCTCCCTTTAGTTGATCAAACAAATCATCAATACGCTGTAACGGATATTTATTCTTTATCGTCACTTTATTCAGTTGACGATAGTCAATGCACAACCTCATGGTTCCGTCCTTCTTTTTTACAAACAATACTGGTGCACCCCAAGGTGAGAAACTTGGTCGAGCAAAACCTCTATCCGTCAATTCTTGCAACTGAGCTTTCAACTCTTTTAACTCGGTTGGTGCCATACGATACGTTGCTATCGAAATCGGCGTAGTCCCAGGTACAAGCTCAATACCAAACTCTATCTCCCGAACAGGTGGCAAACCCAGTAATTCTTCGGGAAAAACATCCGGGTATTCACAAATTACTGGTACCGACTCAAGTTTCTTTTCTAATTCCTTGTTATCAAGTACATACGCAAGGTATGCTTCGCACCCTTTTCTTACATATTTCTGGGCCAACATTGCTGATATTACAGCTGGTAACCCCCTTAAGTCCGTAGACTCAACTCGGATTATCTCGTTATTTACGCACCTCAAATCAATAGTCTTGCTTTTGCAATTCACAACCGCATCATGCGCGGTCAACCAATCCAAACCAAGAATAACATCAAATTCATCAAACGGCAAAAGCATCAAGTCCGCCGGAAAACAGGAATCTCGAATTACTAGGGGGCATTTCTTACACACTTTGTCGACAAGCACGTAACGACCCAAGGGATTTGACACCCGAATTACGAACTCAGTAGACTCAATAGGTAAAGTCTTACTGGATGCTAAGGTTTCACATATATAAGAATGAGTAGAACCAGGGTCAATCAAAGCAATCACATTAGTATCAAAGAGAGTAAAAGTACCGGTAATAACATCTGGCGAGGAAGCATCCTCGCGGGCACTATAGCATAAGCTCTAGCAGGCGCACGAGCCTCAGATCTGGTTGTAGCATCTCTAAATCCTCTCTGACCGCCACTAGTATTGCCCGTGTTTCTAGACGGTCTACCCCGAGCAGTAGTAGCACCTGGTTTCCCACTCTGACTTACATTTTGTTCAGGCAACCTCGGGCAATCCTTGATAAAGTGGTCAGCTGGTCCACACTTATAGCAGGAGCGGTCATGGAACCTACAGCTCCCCGAATGCCATTTACCACAATGCTGACACTCCGTTCTGTCTCGACGTTCATTCCCAACACTGGCGACCGAAGTGCCTCGTGTACCCACAGGGGGTCGATCACGATCTCGTCTAAAAAGGCCCGAAGTGCCTCTAGACCAGCCCACATCATCTCGAAATTTCTTCGATGCCTGTTGAAGAGACTTCCCCGAGGATCTTTTACGAAACTCTCCAGTTCCCACAACAACTTTTTGTTTTTCTTTTCTAAGCTCTTCGGCTTTACAAGCTCGCTCGACAAGTACTACGAACTCTCGTATTTCAAGAATGCCAACGAACATTTTTATATCTTCATTCAGCCCATCCTCGAAGCGTTTACACATGATAGCCTCGGACGAAACACATTCCCGAGCGTATCTAGTAAGTCTAACAAATTTTTGCTCGTAATCAGTAACTGACATAGAACCTTGCTTAAGCTCAAGAATTTCCTTCCGTTTTTGATCAACAAATCTCTGACTGATATACTTTTTTCGAAACTCAGTTTGGAAAAGCTCCCAAGTTACTTGCTCTCGGGGCACAACAGAAGTCAGAGTACTCCACCAATAGTAGGCAGAATCGCGTAGCAAGGAGATAGTACACTTTAGGCACTCATCGGGTGTGCAAGATAGCTCGTCGAGTACCCGGATAGTGTTGTCCAACCAAAATTCAGCTTGCTCGGCATCATCGCTGTCCGTAGCTTTAAATTCAGTAGCCCCATGTTTTCGAATTCTGTCAACTGGGGCTTATTTGACCTTATTTGGTCAGTTACCGGAGGTATTGTAGGTGCGGGGGTGGTATTTGTCAGGAATGGAGGTTGTGGAACAGCCGTATTAGTTCGAATGTATTGGTTGAACCAATCATTCATCACGCTATAGAAAGCTTGTCTAGCTTCATCATTCGGGTTACTAGCATTAGGTTGAGAGTCCACCGGCGCTGTCCCTTGTGCGGGAGCAGGCGCTACACTCTCAAGATCATCAGCTACCGCTCGGTCGGGATCGGGATCCATTACTATAAATAAACACATTTGCAAATGTCAGAAATCACCACACTATCAAATAATCACATAAAATGGCATGTATAGCTAGACCCAACGCATTACGGTTGTCCTAGAATCGACTAAACCGTAGCTCTGATACCAATAAAATTGTAACACCCCGTACCCGAGTCCGTCGCCGGAGTCGGACACGAGGGGTTTGCAGACTTAAATCACTTCTTTGCACAATCCATTTTAAATTTTCCAGGCAAGCTGGCTAACTGCGTCACTGTCACCTTAAAAATCATATCTTGAGTTTCACAACTCGAAAATCAGCTTCGTGATTTTTTCCTGAAACTAGACTCATATATGCATCTACAAATTTTTTTCTAGAATTTTTGGTGGGGACAATTAGTACAGTTTATTAGTCAAAGTCTCCCATGTTACAGGGATTGACTACACTGACCTTTGCGTATTACGACTTGGATATCTCCCTGTACAGGGCTTCAATGCTGATTCCATTTGTTTCTATAGAAACTAGACTCAAAGAGGAATCTATTCATATATGGAATGACTTATAATTATCTCTGGTTAATTTATAATGAATTTCCAAATTCGGAACAGGGAATCCAGAAACCGTTCTGGCCCTGTCTCACGAAAACTTTAGCATCTCATAATATACTGTTCATATTAACGTTTCGTTACTTTCCTATGAAAATAGATTCATCAAGGTTAGTTTGAATAATTTATTCACTATTTAATTCCATTCCTACTATTTTTAGTGATTTTCCAAATCTACATCACTGCTGCTGTCAGCATCTGCCTTTAAGGTAGACTTTACCTATTTCATAGTTTCCATGATTCGACTAGCCCTTTTAGCATAAATAGCACAAATTATGATAGTGATTAACCATTCCCATGGCCAATCCTTGTTAAGCATATCCATACCAAATGATTATAACATTATGCTCAAACATATATAAGCCATTTTCGCATGGCTATCCAAAATTATACAAATCCAAAGGGTCCATGACCCACAACAAAAAGGGTAGTCCTATACATGCCATTTCGAAGTTCAACCAAAATTGTACCAAAAGGGGGCATTGATAGTGTGGGTGACTTCGACTTCAAAATCCCGAGTCCGATAGCTGAAGAACCAAAATCTATAAAACAGAGAATCAAAGAAACGGAGTAAGCATTAAATGCTTAGTAAGTTTTGAGCAAAGAATTTAGACACAACTAAAGTATAGCATTCATGTAGCTAAACGGATAATTTCATATGCACAAATTTTCAATATCATACTTACTTCACATTACCAACCCTTTTATTCATACACAAAGATCAACTTAGCCAAAGGCCGGTAGCTCATTTATCAACTAAGTGAATACTTATTTGTAAGGCTCAACTAATTCAAAGCACATACGAAACATACCTCAATGTTGGGATGTTTCAAGCGTATTAACTGAAATTTTTACAGCAAGATCATTTATTCCCAAATCACGTACCTTCGGAATTTAACCGGATATAGCTACTCGTTCAAATGCCTTCGGGACATAGCCCGGTTATAGTAACTCGCACAAATGCCTTCGGGACTTAACCCGGATTTAGTAACTCGCACAAATGCCTTCGGAACTTAACCCGGATTTAGTAACTCGCACCAAAGCCTTCGGGACTTAGCCTGGACATCATTCGAATAACCATGCACATTTAACAATAAATCATGACACATTCGTATTTCATTTTCATTAGCAAAACTCAAATACAAGACACTTATCACTCTTGCAATTTCGGCTCAATAGCCATACACAAAGAGCATGATTTTGATTTGCTTAAAACATGATCTAATCAAATCATAATTTAAGCTCTATTACTCAAGAACTTACCTCGGATGTTGTCGAACGGTTTCGATGGCTATTCGACCACTTTTTCCTTCCCTTTATCGGATTTAGTTCCCCTTTGCTCTTGAGCTTAATCCAAACAAATTTAACTCATTAAAGTCTCATTTTGCTAGCTTATGGCCGAATATACACATAACTTATGTACTTATTCATGTGGCCGAACATACATGTCTATGTTGGGGCCGATTGCTTCACAACACCATACCATTTCAATTTTTGGTCATGGTTAAACAAAGAACTTAATGTCTCACTCAAAAATGCTAAAAAGAAGATTCAAGAATCATCAATCCACCATCACATGCACCATTACAAAGCTTCACTTTTAGCATGCAAATGATATCAACACCAATCCACCTTGGCCGAATATCATCTCCATGACATAGTAAAGATTTGAACCATGGGCTATTTAGAACTCAAGCTAACTACTAAAACATGCATGCATCTCATGGAACATCATCAAACATACCTTAGTCTATCAAACCACCATAGCCGATTTCCTTAAAGCTCTTTTTCCTTCTTTTTCTTTCTCCTATTCGGCCAAGAACAACATGAGAGCTTTTCTCTTCTTTTTTTTTTGGTCATGCATGAGAATGATGAACACATTTTTTTCTCTTTGTTTTCTTCCTTCAATTTCTTATTAGTTTATTGCCCATGCTTCTTATTTTATTCTTCCATTAACACAACATGTTTCATGACATGTTTTGCCCATGCTTCTTATTTTATTTTTCCATTAACACAACATGTTTCATGACATGTTTTGCCCATCATCCCTTGTCATGGCCGACCACTAGTACTTAAATGGGGGGAAATTGACATGCAAGTCCACCCCTTTGATTACATGCACTATTAGGCCACTTGCATTTGCCTAGCACATTTCTAAATTTTCTCACATAAGTCCTATCAACTAAATTCACATGCAATTAACTAAATCGAAGCTTAAAACTTTCACACATTTATATTCACATATTTTAGGCAATAATTATCACATTCAAATAATTTGGTGACTCGGTTCCCGAGACTGCTTTCCGACTAGGGTCACTTTAGGGCTGTCACATATTCATACATAAGGTATTAACTTGACTAAAGGCCGGAAGCTTGTTAATCGATTGAGCGAATACTATTTAAAATGAATCAATTATTCCAATGCATATACAAAACATACCTCATCGTTGGGATTTTACGAGCGTATTAATTGAAATTTTTACAGCAAGATCGCTCATTCCCAGCCCAAGTACCTTCGGGATTTAGCCGGTTATAGTAACTCGCACAAATGCCTTCGGGACCTAGCCCGGATATAGTAACTCGCACAAATGCCTTCGGGACTTAGCCCAGATATAGTAACTCGCACAAATGCCTTCGGGACCTAGCCCGGATATAGTAACTCGCACAAATGCCTTCGGGACTTAGCCCGGAATTAGTCACTAGCACAAATGCCTTCGGGACTTAGCCCGGTTATCATCCGGATCTTCATGCACATATCAATAAATCATGACGCATCTATATTTCATTTTCATAACTAGAATTCAAACACAAGTCACTTATCAACCATTACCTTTTTCGGCTACCCGTCACAAGTATAAACTAGCCACCTCAATATATAATTCAAGTTGAATCATTATATCTCCGTTTATTTGTTATGCTATATGTCATGACTTAATCAAATCATAAACTAAGTTCCATTACTCGAAAACTTACCTCGGATGCTGTCGAACGACTTCAACGGCTATTTAATTACTTTTTCCTTCCCTTTATCGGATTTAGTTCCCTTTTGCTCTTGAGCTTAATTTAACAAATAAATTGATTTAATCATCTTGAACATCGAGAGAAATTCAAGGTACTTAGTCCATATATATATTGGACATTAGAGTCATATGCATGAAATCATGAATCAAATTCAACATATTAGCTAATATTCTCCTTTAGCCGATTATCTAAGTCAAGATAGAATCATCAATATGCTTACCTATAGCCGAATACATGCAACACCAATCTATGTATGCATCCATGTGGTCGAGTATACATATTCCAATATGATACCATTTCCATTTCGTTTAACACTTAACATTTACCACATATCAATTAACCCATTTCTTTACTCATGTGGCCGATTATACTTGGTCATGCATACACATGATTAAGTTATTTAACACCTAACTCACATAGTCATAGTGTACAAAATCTTAAGGTCCACATATGAATACCCCAAAGTTCCCATGACTTAACCCCTAACCACATTTTTGCCTAGAATTCCTTGAATTTCTAATAGCATACACACATATAATCAATTAACTTAAGCTACCTTTAAACTTTTACTTATCACCTCATGCCAAACCATCAAATGAACTAATTATAATTACATAGGTACTACCAAAACCGAAACCTATGCATACTATTATTTCTTATGCCCAAACCAAAGACCACATTCGGCACTTTCATCCACCATTCTACCAAGCATGTAATATTCAAACACAACCAAACTCACATTCGGCCCTAGCTCATAACAAGGTAGCCGATTCTTTTCCCTTAGTATCTAATGCTCACCTATGATTCTTTTTATAGTTCAAACGCTCATCCATCATCATTCACCTAACTTTAACATGAAACAACAAAACTCACCATTTCTCATCCAAATAACATGAACAACAACCATTTCTTGAACATTTTCTCATGACCGATTGCTCATGTTACCAACAAGATTCAAAATTTGAACATGGGCTAACTAAGGGACTTAGTAATTAGCTTAATACATTCAACAATTCCAAAAGCTACCATGAATTACATACCTTATTCAAGACTAGAAGGAGTGGCCGAATATTTTACTTCTCCTTCCCCCTTCTTCTTAGCATTTTCGACCAAGGATGTTAAAAGATGAACATTTTTTTTTCTTTGTTTTCTTCCTTCAATTCATGGCAATGGAGAAGCAACCTCGCTAATTTTTTTTTTGTTTCTCCTCCTACTAACCACTATTATTTTATTACCCATGTTCTTTATTTTATTATTCCTAACATAAAACACTAACATAAAATGTTTATAATACATTTTAACCCATAGAATAGCCGGCCACCATCCTAAGTTTTGGGTAATTTGACATGCAAGGGCAAACATTTTCTAACATGCATCAATAGGCCACTTTAACATTTGCCTAGCACATTTCTAAATTTTCTCACACAAGTCCTATTTAGCAAAATTCACTTACAATTAACAAAATTCAAACATGAACTTTTCACACATGCCTATATACATATAATAAGCATCAAATATAACGGTTAATTATTTTTATGACTCGGTTTTGTGGTCCCGAAACCACTTTCTGACTAGGGTCAATTTAAGGCTGTCACAACTCTCCCCCACTTAAGAAATTTTCGTCCCCGAAAATCTTACCGGTAAATAGGTTTGGGTATCGTTCTTTCATAAAGTTCTCGGTTTCCCAAGTAGCTTCTTCGATTCCGTGTTTGAGCCATAACACCTTTACTAACGGAACCCTTTTGTTTCGCAACTCTTTCACTTCACGAGCTAGGATACGAATCGGTTCTTCTTGATAACTCAAGTCAGATTGAATTTCAACCTCTGATGGACTAATTATGTGCGAAGGATCAGATTTGTAACGTCGAAGCATCAAAACATGAAAAACGTTGTGAATCCTTTCAAGTTCAGGGGGTAAAAGCAACCTATATGCAACTGGACCAACTCGTTCGGAGATTTCATACGGCCCAATGAATCTCGGATTCAGTTTGCCCTTACGGCCAAATCTGAGTATCTTTTTCCAAGGTGAAACCTTAAGAAACACTTTGTCTCCCACCTGATACTCAATATCTCTTCGTTTTAAATCCGCGTATGACTTCTGATGATCGGATGCTGCCTTCAGACTTTCACGAATTATTTTTACTTTCTGCTCAGCATCTTTAATCAAATCAACTCCGAAAATTTTACTTTCACAGAGCTCGGTCCAAAACAATGGTGTACGACATTTACGACCGTACAAAGCCTCGTAAGGTGCCATCTTAATACTTGATTGAAAACTATTGTTGTAAGCAAATTCAATCAAAGGTAAATACCGTTCCCATGAACCACTAAACTCAAGGATGCAACATCTCAACATATCCTCGAGTATCTGAATTATCCGCTCAGATTGACCATTGGTTTGGGGATGAAAAGCAGTGCTAAAATGCAGCTTGGTACCCAAAGCTTCTTGTAATTTCTTCCAAAATCGCGAGGTGAATCTCGGATCTCTGTCCGACACAATAGAAATAGGTACCCCGTGTAATCTCACAATCTGAGAAACATACAATTCAGCTAGTTTATCCAATGAAAAATCCGTACGTACGGGGATAAAGTGAGCCGACTTAGTCAGTCTGTCAACAACAACCCAAATCGCATCTTTCTTACTTGCCGATACTGGCAACCCAGATACAAAATCCATCGTGACTCAATCCCATTTCCATTCAGGTATCATGATCAGCTGAAGTAAACCCGTAGGCACTTGATGTTCCGCCTTCACTTGCTGACATTGTGACAGCCCAAAGTTGACCCTAGTCGGGAAGTGGTTTCGGGACCGCTAAACCGAGTCACCAAAATGTTTGAATGTGATACTTATTGTCTAGAATATGTAATTATGAATGTGTGAAAATTTCAAGCTTCAATTTGGTTGATTTCATGTGAATTTAGTTAATAGGACTTATGTGAGAAAATTCTAAAATGTGATAGGTCAATGTGTGAGGACCTATTAGTGCATGTGGACAAAGGGGGGACTTGCATGTCAAATTTCCCCCCCTAATGAGTAGTGGCCGGCCATGACAAGGAATGATGGGCAAAACATGTCATGAAACATGTTTTGTTAATGGAAGAATAAAATAAGGAGTATGGGTAATAAAGAAATGGAAACAAAAGAAAAAAAAAATGTGTGGTTGCCCCCCCCATTGCCGTGAGCTAAAGAGAAGAAAGGAGAAAAATTTGTGTTCATCCTTTCTCACCTTCATTTTTTAGCCTAAATTAGAAAGAAAAACAAAGAAAACAATTTCTCATCCTTTGGTTCATCCTTGGCCAAAAATTTTAAGGAGGAAAGAAGAAGAAAGGTGAAGAGATTCGGCCATGCATGTAGCTAGGCTAAGGTATGTTTGATGATGTTCCATGAGATGCATGCATGTTTTAGTTGTTAGCTTGAGTTCTACCTAGCCCATGGTCTAAATCTTGCTATGTGATGGAAATGGCACTTGACCATGGATGCATCATTCTTGGTTGATGTTTGATGTTGTGGTGATGAGGCATGAGGATGAGTTAAGATTCGGCCTAGGTGGAGGTTGTGTTAATGCCATTGCATGCAAAATATGAAGCTTTTTTAATGATGCATGTGATGATGGCTTGATGATTCTTGAACCTCCTTTTTAGCATTTTTGTGTGAGCACATATGTGCATTGGTTGCTAAATGGAGAAGAATCGGCTAGCAAGATGTGTGCTAAGGCCGAATGTAACTTTGCATGTTAATGAGCAATGCATGTGTTAAATTGATGAAAAGGGGGAGGATGCTTTACTAGTGTGTATATGTGTGTATTAAGTGTTGAAATCGACCCCAAAAATAGACATGCATATTCGGCCAAGGGGAAAGAAATTAGCTAATATGTTGTGTTGATGCATGATTTTTGCATGTATGAGACTTTAATGTCTAATGTATAAATATGGGCTAAGTGCCTTGTGTTCATCTTTTTGATGCCTAAATGATGAAATCAATTTATTTGTTTGATTAAGCTCAAGAGCAAAGGGGAAATAAATCCGATAAAGGGAAGGAAAAAGTGGTTGAATAGCTAGCGGAATCGTTCGACAACACCCGAGGTAAGTTCTTGAGTAAGAGAGCTTAAATTACGATGTGATTAAATCATGCTCTATGTGAGGCTATTGAGCCGAATGTGCAAGGATGATATGTGCCTTGTGTTTGAGTTTCGCAAATGAAAATGAAATATGAATGTGCCATGAATTATTGTTAGATGTGCATGATTAATTGAATGCTGTCCGGGCTAAGTCCCGAAGGCTTTGTGCTAAGTGAATATATCCGGACTAAGATCCGAAGGCCTTTGTGCGAGATACTAAATCTGGGTTAAGTCCCGAAGGCATTCGTGCGAGTTATTAAATCCGGGTTAAGTCCCGAAGGCATTCGTGCGAGTTGTTAAATCCGGGCTATGTCCCGAAGGCATTTGAACGAGGAGCTATATCCGGTTAAATCCCGAAGGTACGTGATTTGGTAATGAATGAGCTTGCTGTAAAATTCCAGCGAATACTCGAAAAACATCCCAATACGGGGATATGTTACGTATGTGTTGAATTTAATCGAGCCCTTACAAATAAATGTTCGCTCAGTTGATAAACGAGCTACCGGCCTTCGGCTAAGTTAGTTTATTGTGTATGTACATAAGGGTTGTTAATGTTGTGAAGCAAGTTTGATATCGGTAAATTGCGTATTATGAAATATTCCGTTTAGCTAAATGTGTGCTATTCTTTGTGTATGCTGGAATTCCTTGCTCAAAACTTACTAAGCATAAATTGCTTACTCGTTACATTGCTCCTCTGTTTTATAGATTTTTGGTTCTCCAGCTATCGGACTCGGGATCTTGAAGTCGAAGTCGCCCACACTATCAAAGGCTCTTTTGGGTACTATTTTGGTTGAATTTTGATATGGCATGTATAGGACTACCCATTGTTGTCTTTCGAGTACTTTATGAAATGTATAAGTGTACAGCCATGCGAAAATGGCTTGTAGAAGTGGAGTATGGCATTAGACCATTCGTGTTTATGAATGTATAAATGGTTTCATGATGTAACTATAGTTGGAATGGATGTGTTGAGCAAATGATCAGCCATTGGAATGGCTAAGTATGATCATATGTGGGCATATGTATGACAAGGCCCTAGTTGGTCCATGAAACCCCGAAAATAGGTAAGGTTTACTTTGAAAACAGAGGCTGACAGCAGCAGTGGTGTGGATTGGAAAAATCACAAGAATTCGTAGGAGTGGAATTAAATAGTGAATAAATTATGTAATCGAACCTTGATGAATCTACTTTCATATGAAAGTAACGAAACAATCATATGAACAGTACAGTAAGAGATATTCAGGTTCTTGTGGGACAGGGCCAGAACAGTTTCTGGATTCCCTGTTCCGACTTTGGAAATTCACTATAAATTGACCAGAGATAATTAGGAGTCACACCATATATGTATGGATTCCTCTCTGAGTCTAGTTTCCATAGAAACAAACGGAATCAGTATTGAAGCTCTGTGCAGAGAGATATCCAAGTCGTAATGAGCAAAGGTCAGTGTAGTCGACCCCTGTAACATGGGAGACTTTGACTAATAAACTGTACTAATTGGCCCGACCAAAAATTCTAGAAAAAAATAAATAGATGGAGACATGAGTCTAGTTTCAGAGAAAAATCACAAAACTGATTTTCGAGTTGTGAAACTCAAGATATGATTTTTGAAACGACTAGTACTCAGACAGGGCAGTGTCTGGAAAAATTTTTCAAAGTTTGTTAACATCTCGTGTCCGACTCCGGTGTCGGTCTCGGGTTCGGGGTGTTACATTTTATTGGTATCAGAGCTACGGTTTAGTCGATTCTAGGACTACCGTAAGGTTTTGGGTCTAGCTATACATGCCATTTTATGTGATTACTTGATAGTGTGGTGATTTCTGACAATTGTAAATGTGTTTATTTATAGTAATGGATCCCGATCGTGACCGAGGGGTAGCTGATGATCTTGAGAGTGTAGCGCCTGCTCCCGTACAAGGGACAGTGCCGGCGGACTCTCAACCTAATGCTAGTAATCCGAATGATGAAGCTAGACAAGCATTCTATAGCGTGATGAATGATTGGTTTAACCAATACATTCGAACTAATATGGCTGTTCCACAACCTCCATTCCCGACAAATACTACCCCCGCACCTACAATACCACCGGTAACAGACCAAATAAGGTCAAATAAGCCCCCAATTGACAGAATCCGAAAACATGGGGCTACTGAATTTAAGGCTATGGATAGCGATGATGCCGAGCAAGCTGAATTTTGGCTGGACAACACTATCCGGGTACTCGATGAGCTATCTTGTACACCCGATGAATGCCTAAAGTGTGCTATCTCCTTGCTACGTGATTCTGCCTACTATTGGTGGAGTACTCTGACTTCTATTGTGCCCCGAGAGCAAGTAACTTGGGAGTTTTTCCAAACTGAATTTCGGAAAAAGTATATCAGTCAGAGATTTGTTGATCAAAAACGGAAGGAATTTCTTGAGCTTAAGCAAGGCTCCATGTCGGTTACTGATTACGAGCGAAAATTTGTTAGACTTAGCAAATACGCTCGGGAATGTGTTTCGTCCGAAGCTATTATGTGTAAACGCTTCGAGGATGGGCTGAATGAAGATATAAAATGTTCGTTGGCGTTCTTGAAATACGAGAGTTCGTGGTACTTGTTGAACGAGCTTGTAAAGCCGAAGAGCTTAGAAAAGAAAAGCAAAGAGTTGATGAGGGAACTGAAGAGTTTCGTAAAAGATCCTCGGGGAGGTCTCTTCAACAGACATCGAAGAGATTTCGAGATGATGCGGGCCAGTTTAGAGGCACTTCGGGCCTTTTTAGACGAGATCGTGATCGACCCCCTGTGGGTACACGAGGCACTTCGATCGCCAGTGTTGGGAATGAACGTCGAGACAGGACGAAATGCCGATATTGCGGTAAATGGCATTCGGGGAGTTGTAGATTTCCTGACCGCTCCTGTTACAAATGCGGATCAGTTGACCACTTCATTAAAGATTGCCCGAGGTTGTCGGAACAGAATGTAAATCAGAATGGGAGACCGGGTGCTACCACTACTCGGGGTAGACCATCTGGAAATGCGGGCAATGCTGGTGGTGGTCAGAGAGGATCTAGAGATGATATAACCAGATCCGAAGCCCGTGCGCCTGCTAGAGCTTATGCTATACGTGCCCGCGAGGATGCTTCTTCGCCTGATGTTATTACCGGTACATTCACTCTCTTTGATACTAATGTAATTGCTTTGATTGACCCCGGTTCTACTCATTCTTACATATGTGAAACCTTAGCATCCAGTAAGACTTTACCTATTGAGTCTACTGAGTTCGTAATTCGGGTGTCAAATCCCTTGGGTCGTTACGTGCTTGTCGACAAAGTGTGTAAGAAATGTCCCCTGGAAATTCGAGGTTCCTGTTTCCCGGTGAACTTGATGCTTTTGCCGTTTGATGAAATTGATGTTATCCTTGGTTTGGATTGGTTGACCGCACATGATGCGGTTGTGAACTGCAAGAGCAAGACTATTGATTTGAGGTGCGCAAATAACGAAGTAATCCGAGTTGAATCTGCGGACTTGGAGGGGATGCCAGCTGTAATATCAGCAATGTTGGCACAGAAATATGTAAGAAGAGGGTGCGAAGCATACCTTGCGTATGTACTTGATGACAAAGAATTAGAAAAGAAACCCGAATCTGTGCCGGTAGTTTGTGAATACCCGGATGTTTTTCCGGAAGAATTACCGGGTTTACCACCTGTTCGGGAGGTAGAGTTTGGTATTGAGCTTGTACCTGGGACTACGCCGATTTCGATAGCTCCGTATCGTATGGCACCAACCGAGTTAAAGGAGTTGAAAGCTCAGTTGCAAGAACTGACGGATAGAGGTTTCGCTCGACCAAGTTTCTCACCTTGGGGTGCACCAGTATTGTTCGTGAAAAAGAAGGACGGAACCATGAGGTTGTGCATTGACTATCGTCAGCTGAGTAAAGTGACGATAAAGAACAAATATCCGTTGCCGCGCATCGATGATTTGTTCGACCAATTGAAGGAGCCTCAGTGTTCTCAAAAATAGATTTGAGATCGGGCTATTATCAGTTGTGAATCCGAGATTCAGATATTCCCAAAACTGCCTTCAGAACGAGATATGGTCACTACGAATTCTTAGTGATGCCGTTTGGGCTCACTAATGCCCCTGCAGTATTTATGGATTTGATGAATCGGATCTTCAGGCCGTATTTGGATCGGTTCGTAGTGGTGTTCATTGATGACATTTTGGTCTATTCAAGAGACGAGACCGAACATGCTGAGCATCTGAGGCTAGTGCTGCAAATTTTGCGGGATAAGCAGTTATATGCTAAGTTTAGTAAGTGTGAGTTCTGGTTAAGAGAGGTTAGCTTCTTGGGTCATGTGGTATCCGCGTCGGGTATTCGAGTTGACCCGAACAAAATTTCAGCCATACTGGACTGGAAACCTCCGAGAAATGTTACTGAAGTTCGGAGCTTTTTGGGGCTCGCCGGTTATTACCGACGATTTGTGAAAGGTTTCTCGATGATAGCCACACCAATGACAAAGCTACTTCAAAAGGATGTTAAGTTCGAGTGGACGGAGAAATGTCAGAAAAGTTTCGACCAACTGAAAACTCATTTGACTGAAGCTCCAATTTTGGTGCAACCCGAATCAGGTAAAGAGTTTGTCATTTATAGTGACGCATCCCTACTTGGGTTGGGTTGCGTATTGATGCAAGAAGGTCGAGTCGTGGCCTATGCGTCGAGACAATTGAAGCCACACGAGAGGAATTATCCGACCCATGATCTCGAACTAGCTGCCATCGTGTTTGCTTTAAAAATATGGCGACATTATCTGTTTGGTGAGAAGTGCCATGTATTTTCGGATCACAAAAGTCTCAAATATTTGATGACTCAACGAGACTTGAATCTGCGACAAAGACGTTGGCTTGAGTTGTTGAAAGATTACGAGCTTGTCATTGATTACCACCCGGGAAAGGCTAACGTGGTTGCGGACGCCTTAAGCCGGAAGTCATTGTTTGCTTTACGAGCGATGAACGTGCATTTGTCTGTTCTACCAGACAGTGTGTTAGTAGCTGAATTAAAAGCTAAACCATTATTGACTCACCAAATTCGTGAAGCTCAGAAAGTCGATGATGAATTGGTTGCAAAACAGGCTAAGTGTTTTCCGAACGAGGAATCGGAGTTTCAAATTGATGATGATGATTGTTGAGGTTCAGAAATCGTTTGTGTGTTCCAAGGAATTCGGAACTCATTTCGATGATTCTGAACGAAGCCCATTGTAGCCGAATGTCAATTCACCCGGGGAGTACGAAAATGTACAACGATTTGAAACGTCAATTTTGGTGGCATGGTATGAAACGGGACATCTCCGACTTTGTTTCGAGATGTTTAATATGTCAACAAGTGAAAGCGGAACATCAAGTGCCTTCAGGATTACTCCAGCCGATCATGATACCCGAGTGGAAATGGGATGGAGTCACAATGGACTTTGTGTCCGGACTGCCCTTGTCAGCAAGTAAGAAGGATGCGATATGGGTTATTGTTGATAGACTGACTAAGTCGGCTCATTTCATCCCCGTACGTACGGATTTTTCATTGGAGAAACTAGCTGAATTGTACGTTTATCAAATTGTGAGATTACACGGGGTACCTGTTTCCATCGTGTCGGATAGAGATCCGAGATTCACCTCACGATTTTGGAAGAAATTGCAAGAAGCTCTGGGTACCAAGCTGCATTTTAGCACTGCTTTTCACCCCCAAACCGATGGTCAATCCGAGCGGATAATTCAGATACTTGAGGATATGTTGAGATGTTGCATCCTCGAGTTCAGTAGTTCATGGGAACGGTATTTACCTTTGATTGAATTCGCTTACAACAATAGTTTTCAATCAAGTATTAAGATGGCACCTTACGAGGCTTTGTACGGTCGTAAATGCCGTACACCATTGTTTTGGACCGAGCTCAGTGAAAGTAAAATTTTCAGAGTTGATTTGATTAAAGATGCTGAACGGAAAGTAAAGGTAATCCGTGAAAGTCTGAAGGTAGCCACAGATCGTCAGAAGTCGTACGTGGATTTGAAACGAAAAGACATCGAGTATCAGGTGGAAGACAAAGTGTTCCTTAAGGTTTCACCTTGGAAAAAAATACTCAGGTTGGCCGTAAGGGCAAGTTGAGCCCGAGATTCATTGGGCCGTACGAAATCTCCGAACGAGTTGGTCCGGTTGCGTATAGATTGATTTTGCCCCCGGAGCTTGAAAAGATTCATGACGTCTTTCATGTTTCGATGCTTCGACGCTATCGATCTGATCCATCGCATATAATTAGCCCATCAGAGGTTGAAATTCAAGTCGACATGAGCTATGAAGAAGAACCGATGCGTATCCTAGCTCGTGAAGTGAAGGAGTTGCGAAACAAAAGAGTTCCGCTAGTAAAGGTGTTATGGCTCAAACACGGGATCAAGGAACCTACTTGGGAGACCGAGAGCTCGATGAAAGAACGATACCCAAACCTATTTACCGGTAAGATTTTCGGGGACGAAAATTTCTTAAGTGGGGGAGAGTTGTGACAGCCCAAAGTTGACCCTAGTCGGGAAGTGGTTTCGGGACCACTAAACCGAGTCACCAAAATGTTTGAATGTGATACTTATTGTCTAGAATATGTAATTATGAATGTGTGAAAATTTCAAGCTTCAATTTGGTTGATTTCATGTGAATTTAGTTAATAGGACTTATGTGAGAAAATTCTAAAATGTGATAGGTCAATGTGTGAGGACCTATTAGTGCATGTGGACAAAGGGGGGACTTGCATGTCAAATTTCCCCCCCTAATGAGTAGTGGCCGGCCATGACAAGGAATGATGGGCAAAACATGTCATGAAACATGTTTTGTTAATGGAAGAATAAAATAAGGAGTATGGGTAATAAAGAAATGGAAACAAAAGAAAAAAAAATGTGTGGTTGCCCCCCCCATTGCCGTGAGCTAAAGAAGAAAAGGAGAAAATTTGTGTTCATCCTTTCTCACCTTCATTTTTAGCCTAAATAGAAAGAAAAACAAAGAAAACAATTTCTCATCCTTTGGTTCATCCTTGGCCAAAAATTTTAAGGAGGAAAGAAGAAGAAAGGTGAAGAGATTCGGCCATGCATGTAGCTAGGCTAAGGTATGTTTGATGATGTTCCATGAGATGCATGCATGTTTTAGTTGTTAGCTTGAGTTCTACCTACCCATGGTCTAAATCTTGCTATGTGATGGAAATGGCACTTGACCATGGATGCATCATTCTTGGTTGATGTTTGATGTTGTGGTGATGAGGCATGAGGATGAGTTAAGATTCGGCCTAGGTGGAGGTTGTGTTAATGCCATTGCATGCAAAATATGAAGCTTGTTTAATGATGCATGTGATGATGGCTTGATGATTCTTGAACCTCCTTTTTAGCATTTTTGTGTGAGCACATATGTGCATTGGTTGCTAAATGGAGAAGAATCGGCTAGCAAGATGTGTGCTAAGGCCGAATGTAACTTTGCATGTTAATGAGCAATGCATGTGTTAAATTGATGAAAGGGAGGATGCTTTACTAGTGTGTATATGGTGTATTAAGTGTTGAAATCGACCCCAAAAATAGACATGCATATTCGGCCAAGGGGAAAGAAATTAGCTAATATGTTGTGTTGATGCATGATTTTTGCATGTATGAGACTTTAATGTCTAATGTATAAATATGGGCTAAGTGCCTTGTGTTCATCTTTTGATGCCTAAATGATGAAATCAATTATTTGTTTGATTAAGCTCAAGAGCAAAGGGAAATAAATCCGATAAAGGGAAGGAAAAAGTGGTTGAATAGCTAGCGGATCGTTCGACAACACCCGAGGTAAGTTCTTGATAAGAGAGCTTAAATTCGATGTGATTAAATCATGCTCTATGTAGGCTATTAGCCGAATGTGCAAGGATATATGTGCCTTGTGTTTAGTTTCGCAAATGAAATGAAATATGAATGTGCCATAATTATGTTAGATGTGCATGATTAATTGAATGCTGTCCGGGCTAAGTCCCGAAGCTTTTGCTAAGTGAATATATCGGACTAAGATCCGAAGGCCTTGTGCGAGATACTAATCGGTTAATCCGAGCATTCGTGCGAGTTATTAAATCCGGGTTAAGTCCCGAAGGCATTCGTGCGAGTTGTTAAATCCGGGCTATGTCCCGAAGGCATTGATACGAGAGCTATATCCGGTTAAATCCCGAAGGTACGTGATTTGGTAATGAATGAGCTTGCTGTAAAATTCCAGCGAATACTCGAAAAACTCCCAATACGGATAGTTACGTATGTGTTGAATTAATCGAGCCCTTACAAATAAATGTTCGCTCAGTTGATAAACGAGCTACCGGCCTCGGCTAAGTTAGTTTATTGTGTATGTACATAAGGTTGTTAATGTTGTGAAGCAAGTTTGATATCGGTAAATTGCGTATTATGAAATATTCCGTTTAGCTAAATTGTGTCTATCTTTGTGTATGCTGGAATCCTTGCTCAAAACTTACTAAGCATAAATTGCTTACTCGTTACATTGCTCCTCTGTTTTATAGATTTTGGTTCTCCAGCTATCGGACTCGGGATCTTGAAGTCGAAGTCGCCCACACTATCAAAGGCTCTTTGGGTACTATTTGGTTGAATTTTTGATATGGCATGTATAGACTACCCATTGTTGTCTTTCGAGTACTTTATGAAATGTATAAGTGTACAGCCATGCGAAAATGGCTTGTAGAAGTGGAGTATGGCATTAGACCATTCGTGTTTATGAATGTATAAATGGTTTCATGATGTAACTATAGTTGGAATGGATGTGTTGAGCAAATGATCAGCCATTGGAATGGCTAAGTATGATCATATGGGCATATGTATGACAAGGCCCTAGTTGGTCCATGAACCCCGAAAATAGTAAGGTTACTTGAAAATAGAGCTGACAGCAGCAGTGGTGTGGATTGGAAAAATCACAAGAATCGTAGGAGTGGATTAAATAGTGAATAAATTATGTAATCGAACCTTGATGAATCTACTTTCATATGAAAGTAACGAAACATCATATGAACAGTACAGTAAGAATATTCAGGTTCTTGTGGACAGGGCCAGAACAGTTTCTGGATTCCCTGTTCCGACTTTGGAAATTCACTATAAATTGACCAAGATAATTAGGAGTCACACCATATATGTATGGATTCCTCTCTGAGTCTAGTTTCCATAGAAACAAACGCATCAGTATTGAAGCTCTGTGCAGAGAGATATCCAAGTCGTAATGAGCAAAGGTCAGTGTAGTCGCCCCTGTAACATGGGAGACTTGACTAATAAACTGTACTAATTGCCGACCAAAAATTCTAGAAAAAAATACATAGATGGAGACATGAGTCTAGTTTCAGGGAAAAATCAAAAACTGATTTTGAGTTGTGAAACTCAAATTGATTTTGAAACGACTAGTACTCAGACTGGGCAGTGTCTGGAAGGAAAATATTTTTCCAAAGTTTCTGTTAACATCTCGTGTCCGACTCCCCCCCCCGCGGTTGGTCGGGGGGTCTCGGGTTCGGGGGTGGCCTACTCTGTGTGTCCATTCTAAGTGCCTCATCACGTGTTTAAATAGGCTTTAGAATGCCTAAGATCCCTCAAAAGTGGTCTTTTCCAAATAGGACTATACTCGAGCTCGACAGGGACACGCCCGTGTGCGATTGCTCCAGCCCATGGTCAAGGTTGTTGAATAGGCACGGGCATGTAGTCTACCCGTGTAAGTCATGCTTTGATCCTGCCAAATGGACACGACCGTGTGACACGCCCGTTTGAGGAAGTCCAGGCCCAGTTGATTTCCCATATGGGTCCATTTTCTCTGTTTTCGGCCCGTTTCTCACTCTTTTTACCCTCCTCTGCTCACCTAAGTATAAAACATGAAATTAAAGAATTAGGAGCATCGAATTCACCAAATCTAAGGATAAATCATCCATAAATGTGCTAAGCATGGGATAAAAATATGTATAAATTACGGTTTATCATATTCTAATCTTTACACAAGCACTCAATTAAACAATATTGAAGAAAGAGATATAAAAAAATAGAATAAAGGAAAAGAAGTGCTTATGGATTTATTGATGAAAGTGTGGCTCCGGAACAATCTCCACCAGTGAGAGTCTCACTTCGGAATAGGATCCTACGATTACAGAACGAAAAAAATACCCTAAGTAAAAACTAAGAATGTAATAAAAACCCTAAATATATTTTCTGTCTCCTTAAAATTGTGTGTTTAAACTAATTACAATGGCCTTAATATAGGTTAAACTTGAAATATTAAAGTGCTTAAATTGTCCTTGAAGTTCAACTAGGACAAATACACCTAATTTCCCTCCAAAACATAATTATCACATGTAGGCCTTTTTGGGTTACGTAGGGCTTGGTTGCAACACAAGCCGGCGATGTTGCATCCAAGTACAGGGGGTATGTCGCGACATCGAGGGTAGTTTTGCTCCAAAACTTGTATTTCACTTCTGCCTTCGATGTTGAGACATCAATGTCTTGGTATCACGACATAAGCATCAATTTCAGCCTGAATGTGCATATTTAGCTCCCGACTTAACCTACAAGAACATGTAACCTTATTTAGATATATAAAATGTAATAAAAACTACTTAGAAAGCATAAATTACTAATTTAAATATGAAAACCTAAATGTATACTAAGATGCTTTGATTTAGCTATTAAACAAGCTAAAGCTATGTGTAGAAAGAATGTAACTACTAGTGTAATTCATGGCAGATCACTCCCCCACGCTTAACTTGTTGCTCGTCCTCCAGCAAAAAAAAACACATATATCAAAAAAAAAGAAAAAATTCAAATATGAAAATGACTTAATTTCTTTCTTTAAACAAGCTAAAGTTATTGAAGATGGATGTAAATAAGAACCTCACACCTAAACTCCCCCACACTTAACTTTTTGTTTGCCCTCAAGCAAACCAAGTCTAGATATATGGCATGAAATAAGAAGGTGTCCTTTGGATTTTATTACTACTATAAACATGGTTGTCAAATATTAAATAGATGATAATTCTTATTGAACATGTAACTTAATATAGATAGTTCGATGCTTTGAAAATTTTTAAAGTAAATTAGGATTAGTTTACATAGTTTCATTACTAACCAATTAGAAATAATTCCCATGACCAAATGTTTAACAATACCAATATTAACATAAATCAAGTAGATATGTAGTAGACACAATCATGTGAATCAAAACATTCGTTAAATAAAATTGTTAGGAATTTCAGAAGATTATGCATAAAGAATGCTCAAGTCACATTGGTCTTCTAGGCTTGTAATGTTCTAAGGCTTAGGACGGTATAAGTTCAAAAAAAAATATGGCTCAAAATGGTTCAAGCACTAGAAATAGTTAGGCACATGACATTGTTCTTTCTCTTCCCCCTAAACGTCCCATCCAATCTCACTGCCTTTTGTCTCCCTCTCTCACCTACCTTATCTCTCCATGTGGGAAGATAAAATATAATATTAGCAACTATGGTCTGCTTAACGAGTTTTGGTGCATTGATGACTGAGTTTTCTCACTTTTGTCACTTTTTATTTAGTCACTTGACATTTTACTTTTTTCTCAATCATAGTGCTTTTGTTCGATACTTTTTCCACACATTCTTTTTTTTTTACTTTAGACTTTTTTTGGATTTTTTTCCACACGTTTTTCCCGACTTATAATCACAGTATCACATTTTTTGAACCACTGTAAGGTATCTATCTAAACCCTCAATATCTATGGTCTAATGTCTATTTTGTAATGTATTAAAGGACCAAAGATAAGGAAAAGTTCAAGTTTTATGTGTGGTCTTTGGGTTTCAATTTTTTTGTTCATAAAAAATAATTAGGCTCAAATAAGGAGACTAGGGATTTATAGCATTAAGGTATGGTCATTTGAGAACTGGCTATTCAAACAATGCCTTAGGTCATCCTTAAGCATCCCACTATACACAATTTCTTTCATGCTTCAAATTATACCGAATGACTAATAATCAAATCAAGCATTCATGTCTCTAGGATTATCTAAAAGACGTACATCTCATATGGCATCATCAAACATTCTTACTTAGGTACTTCTAATCTATTATGCAATTTAACTAAGTAACCTAATCAATTCCCTTAAAAAATAATAAGTTATCTCATATCAATAAAAAACTTCATGCTTGACAAAAATTATTACATGCTTCATTATTTTCAACCACTATTCAAAGTGTTAATATAATCCAAGAATCATGCAAAATAACAATAATATTTTTTTTTTTTTTATGAATAATCAACTAAAGCAAAGTAAACACATAAACTAATCTTCTGCACTTTCCCCCCACACTTTAAAACATACATTGCCCTTAACGAAATATAATTAAAGTGTAAATAAGAAAACTTCCCTGAGTAGGCTGGATCCTTGTTGTTATGATAATATCAAGATTTGTGTGCTCCAAAAGGATGAAAAAAGTACCTAAAAAACTATACTATGACAAGAAAAAAATGCTACGACAAAAAATATGAAATATAATATAAAATAAAAATAAGACGAAAAAGAATAAGTGATGATAATGGATGACAGAATGTCTAAAAATACTCAAATGAACTTGAACCTTCAATGTTGCACAATGCATTCTATCTAGGATGTCGTGACATTAGGGTGCAATGTTACGACATCAAGCCCTTTTCTGGCTTCTTTGATTTTTTATTTTTTTTTTTCTGTCATTACATGGTATCTACACCTATTGTAGGAAAACTAAACACAACAAATATTAATAAAAATAAAATAAATTAATAAAAAATAAAAGTAAAAACAAAAATAAAACAAAATTTAAAACAAAATTTAAAACAGGGAATAAACGTTCTTTAAAAACTTGGACAATCCGTGTGCCACCATAGAAGAATTTTCAGCTGGTTCTCGACACTTTGATCTATCATTTGTTCCTCTGTTGATGTATATGAACTAGCCTCTCCAATCGATTCCACTGATATTTCCTTGTTTTCAACCATCACGACATCCACATTACGAGCCATTTGATATCAAATTTGAGCCAACCCCAAATAATTTTCAAGGTATTATTACGTCGACTTCCTCCTCTCCATGTTGCGTGTTTTAGTCACTCGAGCTTTATTGCCCTTATCAGATGAGAACTAATCAAACTCATCAATTTCTTTGGCTTGTACTTTCTTTACTATTGGCTCTCATACACTTTTATCTAGAATTGGCTTTATCTCTATGTTAGTGGTTACTTTTACTTTTACAAATGATTCTACTTCAATTGGACCAGAGACTGCTTTGGTCATATTCAATTCATCCCTATGAACTCCGATTCTAAACTCTTGTTGACTATTATTTTCTAATTCATAGTGGTCAACAATAAAACAAGGATCATCTAGATCAAGGTTGGAAACATCATGCACGACCTTTTCCCTTAAAGGTGGTGCCTTAGATGTCTCTTGGATTATTTCCCTCATCTGTTCCATCATGTCTGACATGTTTGATAATCTTTCAGAGTTGGATGGCTCAGTAGTTTTGCGTGAGGGCATCTTATATAAATCACAATGAGGCTAATATGAGTTTTTGGGCATATCATTGTCTTTTTCGTACGACTCATAGAGAGATTCATATGAGTATTCATTGTCCTCACACCCGTTATCATTACTCTATTGGTTTGTCATGGTTCCGTTTGACCAACCTATTTTGTAGTTCCATTCGTTGTCCCAAGCAGACCTCTCATCATTAAACCACCTATAATAAAAATTTCCAGAATTAAATCTTCTACTCAACAAAAAATTTGAAAAAAAAATAACACAATTAATGAATATAAAAATTAGTAAACTATCTAGCTCATTCGTCTTTTGACTAATATTATTTACAAGTAATTGGTACAATAACAATTATCACTGTCGCAATCCCCAAAACAACACCAACAACTTGATCACCTCTGGACGTACCAACATCCAGAGTGTGAATACTGCAGGTAAGGATATAGATTTGAGGCAGTGTCTACAAGTATACGAGTTAGTTATAATATAGTTACAATGAAGTAGGTAAGTACTCCGAGGATCGTACCTAAGGGATAATAGTTTGGGGAAGATTGTTATCAAAACAATTACGGGAAATAATTACTAATCTACTTGAGTCACAAATTAGTAGTGTTAATATGGAAGCAAGATGATAATAGTATTAATGAACTAAATAAACTGAATTAAACCTAAATCTACTCTTAAGTTTATACATTGGCTTCTCATATCCCTTGTTTTGACTACGCAAGTTCCTTTAGCCTAGATCCAATTGTTTTACCTAATTAGTTATTGATGTAGGGTTCTAACCAATCAACTAATCGATACCCTAGTAGGATTTT
The DNA here is from genome assembly GCF_007990345.1 of Gossypium hirsutum. NCBI lineage: Eukaryota > Viridiplantae > Streptophyta > Magnoliopsida > Malvales > Malvaceae > Gossypium > Gossypium hirsutum. Next base: position 47,466,888 of record NC_053424.1, read on the forward strand.
CCTATACATCCACTAGAAAAATGAGTCAGTAAGAACTACTTATCTTCCGACTTTATAGTTCAAACCAATTTGGGGTTAAAGTGTTCACGGATAGGCCATATCAGTTTTTGGTTAATTCCCACCTAAATAACTTCCTAGGGTTTTCAAGCCTAAGGTTTAAGTTTTTCCTCTCCCTAATAGCTGATCCACTAAGAAACTCTATCCTTCTATCAATTAATAATATTAAAATAGTTGAAATCAAGCAAGTTATGGATAAAGCATAAATTGATTCTAATCTTTACAAAAAAATTCAATTAAACAATGCTAAAGAAAGAGATATAAAGAATAGAATAAAAGAAAAGAGATGCTCATGGATTTATCGATGAAAGCGTGGCTCTGGAACAATCTTCACTCACGAGAGTCTCACTTCAGAATAGGATCCTACGATTACAAGAACACAAAAAACCCTAAGTAAAAACTAAGAATGAAATGAAAAACCCTAAGTATATTTTCTGTCTCTCTAAAATTGTGTTTTTAAACTAATTAAAATGGCCTTTATATATGTTAAACTTGACATAAACTGCCTAAATTGACCTTGAAGTTCTTAGAATTCAATTAGGGAAAATACACCTAATTTTCCTCTAAAACATAATTATCACGTGCAAAACTTTTTTTTAAGCTATGCAGGGCTTGGTTGCAACACAGGCATGTGTTATTGCAACCAAGAATAGGGGGTATGTCGCGACATAGGAGGGTTATGTTGCGACATTGAGTTTGCTCTAAAACTTGTTTTCGGCTTCTGTCTTCAGTATTGAGACATTAATGTCTTGGTATCGTGACATTGGCATCAGTTTCAACTCGAATATACATCTTTAGCTCTTGACTTGAACTACAAGACCATGTAACCTTATTTAGATATATAAAATGTAATAAAAACTACTTAGAAAGCATAAATTACTACTTTAAGTATGAAAACCTAAATATATACTAAGTTGGTTTAATTTATTTATTAAACATGCTACAGTTGTGTGTAAAAAAGATGTAAATACTTGTAACAGCCCGATTTTGGGCTTAGTCAGAACAGTGGTTTTGGACCACAAATCCGAGGTTGAGAAATTATTATTATTATCATTTTAGTGTCATAGCATGATTAATTGAGTACATGAAAATTTTGGTGAACTAATTTTAACGTTTATGAGATTAATTATGAAAAAGGACTAAATCACGTTAAGGGCAAAAGTTTTGTTTTACTAGCCAAAGGTGTTAAATTGCTAAGGAACCTTAATTGGGGTATTAAAGTGCAAATAGACCCTTTTTAGGAGAGTAGCCGGCCATAGGGGACAAGAAAGTTCAAAGGTCAAAGGTCAAATGTTTGGTGTGTTTGGTGACTTAATTGAATAAAATAAAAAGTAAAAGAAAGAGAAAAAGATATCATCTTCTTCTCATTTTCTTCTTCACTGAAAATACCAGCAAAATAGAGGTTTTGAAAGCTTGAAATTTGCAGCCACTCTTCACCATTGCAAGTAAGTGATTTTGATGGTCTAGCTATTAAGGGGACTATTTTGCAAAAAGAGTCTAGGGTTTTGCCATGAAATCATTGTGATGTTAACTGAAATTTTATGGAAGAATATGAGTTGTGGTTGTGAAATAAACAACTTTTGCAAAGTGAATTTCATGGAAAAACACCTAAAATGACCATTTTGTAAGGTTTGTAAAATAGATAGTAATGTTGTGAAATAATGGGAATTTTGGGTTGCTATAAGAGTAAGAATGGTTCATCTAGGCTTAAGACTTAAAGAAATTTGATAAAAATCAATTTACAAGCCTAGGGGTAAAATTGTAATTTTTGCAAAGTTTAAGGGCAAAACGGTCATTTTACCAAAATATGAGTCTTGAGTTGAATTGAACAATTTGAATATTAAATAAGCTAAAATTTGACATTTTAGATCAAGAGAAGCGTGATTCAGGTCTTGACCGGGGAAAGAACAAAGTTTACGAGGATTAAGCTCGTTCCCATCATTTTGTACCGAGATAAGTACATATGTAAATAATGTGTCATTGTAGCTTACTTTTAAATGTGTGGATAATATATATTTAAATTTTTTATTGTTATCATGTATCATAATCTTATTTGTTGCCATGAAAGTATAAATAATGTGATAAAGAGTAACCTACATTATGAGCAAGTGCGATGACAACGGGTTAGATTTGAAATCCCGTTGAACCTCAAGAATAGTATAGGATACACAAAGTAGATCATGAGAAACTATGTGGTCTGAACTCATGAGTTGTGTCTGAGTTCATGAGATGAATGTTATATGTAATGTGGGTCCAGGAAATGGCTTCGTGACTAAACCCGTGAGTAACTCGCTGAACGAGCATTTCATGTTAACGGTATATGGGTCCGGGTGCTGACTTTGTGTACAGACCCGTGAGTAGCTTAATGAGCAAGCGTTACATGATAGTTCTATGGGTCTGTGTACTGACTTGGTAAAAAGGCCCGTGAGTAGCTCAAAATACGAGCATTACATAGTATGAGGTAGCTCTAACTAATTATATGGCACTTAGGTGCGAACTTCCCGTGTATCCATTAGCATTCCGAATGTTTAACGGGTAACTCGAAAAGTGAGTTGGTGATAATTCCAATGAGGTATGTCATTAGAGAGAATGAACTTGAGTTATTTTACAGGTGATAACAGGTATGTGTACTAAACTTATGTATAAGGCCTTATTATGTAACAAAATGTAGCAAGTATGCGTAAATGAAGTGAAAAGTAAGACAGAGAGGTCTAAATGATATATATCATTCAAGTTTAATAAATTATCCTCTGACGATTAAGTTTCTGCTTATACATTATTTGTATATATGTACTTACTAAGCTTTATGCTTACTCCCTTCCTTTCCATTTTCTTATAGTGCTGCCAAGCTCGTATCGGGGATCAAGGGACTTCGGAGGCATTGATAACACTATCACTTGAAGCTTTGGTATAGTTAATTTAAATGTTGTAATTTTGGCATGTATAGGACTCAAATCTTTGGTTTAGTGTCCTGCTCGATTAGCCACAAGTGTTGGCTCTTATGATGGATGTGATAACATTTTGTATAAGCCATTAATGTTGGCTAATATTAATATTAATTGATGCATTTGAAGAAAATTTCCAATGATTGTGGCTGATTTGGTTATATATGTTATTCTTATATTGTTTGGTTGATCTTGTGTAAGTTAATGCAAGTAAGGGTGGCAAAAGAGGCTTGGTAAATAGCCTTATTTTTTTTCCACATGGGCAGACACATGGGCATGTGTCTAGACCGTGTGTGACACAGGGTCTGCCCCAAGGGCATAGAGTCCGGTCGTGTCTCCCCTGCACTTCAATTTTACAAGTCAGTATGCATAGTAGTAAACACATGGGCAGAGACACGGAGGTGTGTCTCAGCCGTGTGAAGGGCACAACCTAGCACACGTGTGCCTTGGCCGTGTGACCCTTAAGAGTTGATGACGTCAGAAACAGAATGTCAAGGTTTTTACACATGGGCTACAACACGGGCGTCATGGCCGTGTGAGGGACACGAGCTGTAGACACGGACTTTTGCTCGCCGTGTGAAAACCCCAGTAGGTTTGAATTTGGAATTAAATTCACATGGGTTTGGGCACGGGCGCGTTCCCTTGTGCTTAGGCCGTGTGAGTCACACAGGCTTTCAGCACGGCCGTATCAAAATGGCCACACGGGCGTGTGGCCCTATTTCATGATAAAAAAATTTTAAGTCCTCAAACGTTTCCAAAGTCTTTGATTTAGTTCCGAACCACCTCAATGTATGATTTGGGCCTCGTAAGCCCGTTTAAGGGACGTTGTACTTGAGAACGAAAAGTTTTAAATAAAATGAAATTTTTTATGGCCGATTTTGGCTAAGTGCTTATGTTAAAGTCCGGTAATACCTCGTATCCTGTCCGCGACACGGTAAGGGGTGTTACAATACTAGTGTAATTCATGGAAAATTACTCTACCTTCAACTAGATAATGTAAAGAGCAATGAATCATCACCCTTTTCCTCAGTCACATTAGCTACCTCCGTAATTCTCTAGAATTGTTAGAAATTGAAATTTGTGATCCGTCGAACTTATCTATATCCAAAATCGTTGTTGTGTCATCGAATGAGTCAACCTGCGGAAACTAAACCTTGACTTTGATACTAATTTGTTGGGGATTGACATGTATTAACAATGAGATAGTAAAAGTGGAGAGCAACATACACAAATATTTTATGTGTAAAACTCCTCCGAAGAGGAAAAAAACCACGGGAAAATGACATATCAACTTTTCATTAAATGAGTAAACAAACTAGAGTACAATATGGAGAAAATAAATCTAAATGTACTTAACGTACATTACCTATAACAACCTAAAAGCTAGTGGTGTCAAAAAGTGTAGTTTTGGAGCCCCGTTTCCGTAAACCAGACTTATAAATATTTTTACGGATATATTAGATGTGAATTAAATTACGGTCAAGTAATTTTGGCAAATTAGATATTAATTAAGGTATAAGACTAAATCGTAAAAGTGTTAAATTTTCAATTCTTAAGGAATCTTTTATTAAAATAAGAGCAAGGGACCTTTATAGAAATTAAACCATTATAATAGTGATATTGGACAGTAATGTACTTATAAATTGAATAAAATGTGATAAAATTATAAAAATTCAATAAATAAACGAAACCACTAATAATAAAAATATAGTTAGTGGGAAATAAACAAAACATTCATCCATTCTCTCATGAAAACACTGAAATATCAAGGAGAAAAAAGAACTCATGGCCTAGGGTTCTTGATTTTTTAAGCTTCAGTTGGTTAGTAAATTTAGTCCATTTTCTTTTAATTTTTATGTTTTTGAAATTTTGGAAGCTTAAGCTACTTGACCCATGTTGTATTTTTTGATATTGTTAAAGTTTGAAGATGTTTCCATTGTTCAATGTTGAAGTTTTAGGGACCAAATTGATAAATTTTAAGTTTAGTATTGAAAAAGGACTAAATTGCATAAATTTTTAAATTTGTGGTAGAATTGAGAAATAGGAAGTTAAATTATCCTTAGAGTGAAATCGACATAAAAATTGGAGGTTAAATGTTAAAGTTATGTCAGTCTTAATTTTAGGGACTAAATTGAGTAAATTGAAAAAGTTGCATAATTTAGTAATTGAATGTGAAAATGGTTGTGTATTGATAATTTTTATGTTTTTTTAATCTGTATCAAATGTCAACCTAGATTCCTCAAAAAAGAAAGGGAAAGACAAAGTCATCAACGAATAGCTCAAAGTTTACGATTTGTGTTTCTATAATCCGAACTACTTGTAAATTGTTGCATATTGAACTATTGTTGCATGGTAAGAATTTAAGGTAGGCCATTTTTATATAATGAGCTATGATGGGATTGATTTGATTTGAATTGAATATAGTTAGGGAGAACTAAATTGAAATTATGTGAAAAATGTATATGTTTTATATGTTTATATGATTTTGTAATTAAATGCATATAAAGATGATTGATGTTGTCATGGGTATGGATAAATGGCTAAAATGGTAAATATATATATGTGAAATGAGATGTTGATTGATAATAAATTAAGTAATGAATACCTTATTAACTGTTTGGGCAGAAGCAGATATAATTGGCATGTCATAGGATAGAAAGAGTTCAAGGTCACTTCAATTATGAGTTGATGAGGCACTGAGTTCCAATTTATTCAATTATACCGATGAGACATTATGTCAAACTTATTGATAGCATTGGGTGAAACTATTTGCTTCGGATTTATCCGATAAGGCATTGGGTGTCAAACTCGTGTGGTTGGATCCGTGTATCTGTCCGAGTCCGAGCCGTGTAAAAAGGGGGAATAAATGATAAAAACATAATGTTTATAATGGAAATGACAATGTTGAATAAGTCCTCAAATTCAAGTGAATGAATATTCTACAAGAGATGTGAAATTGATATTAATATGGCAAATGGTTAGAAAATAGATGTGATATGTGAAAAATGTCAAAACAATGATATATAAGTTCATTGACTTCATGAATTTGATAATGGTAATGGATTGTGCTATCATATAACTTGAAATATCAAGGATATGTGAAGTGGTTTTATCATGGTTTCATATTGATAAACTGTATTAGTTTTGATCCAAGAATGTGATAAATGATTATATGGCATGTTAAACTGCACATCATCATTTACTTTTAACTTATGCTACTACAATGAATTATGTTATGCTTAATTGTTCGGATTATAGAAATAATACTAAGTTTTACTCATCATACAATTTTTTTTCGTACGCAGGTTTGGCACTTTACAATTTGATCGGCAACTCAACATCCAGCTGCAATCTTGAACTCAAGTGTTGGTGATGAATTCATTTTGGTCTAGGCATGTACCTAGGATGTCTTATGGTTATATAATTTTATTTAGATTGTGTTGGCATTTTGAGAAATCTTATGTATATATGTGTTTTTGCGATGGGATTGATTATGAATATAATGTTTGTATGGTTGATTATTTAAATAGGGATTAGGTAATGTGCCATGGAATAGGTGTGTAAAAGTGATTCATATGCCTATGTTATCCTTGAAATGATTTGGTAGCTTTAGTGGATAAGATATAAAGTTGAATTGGAGTTAATTTGAGATTGTTTTGAATGGTTAGTTTGGTGTTAAAATGAGTTATTGTTTGAGGTACCTTGGAAGGCATATTGGAATGGTATGCATCTAATGTTTTAGTTGATTTTGGATTGTTAATTGAGGTGTCAATTGTGGCATATTGGTTAGACACATAGATTGATTGTTAAAATAATGTTTTTATTATAATGTTGATGTTTTTAAAGTGTTTAAAGATTCGTATGATGTATTACTTCTGGCATAAGTGAGTTAAAGTTGAATAACTTGTTTTGGAAGGTATTTTAGGCACACACGGCCTGGCAGATAGCCGTGTGCCTTGCATGGTTGTGTGGCCTATAGGTTTTGTTGATTTTGGTGCACACGGCCCAGCAACACGACCGTGTGACATATTTTTGAATATTTACACTTTTGACCCACACAACCTTGGTGTGTGTACACGGTTGTTAGCACAGCCGTGTGAGTCCAGCAACACATGGCATCAATCTATTGCATGGCTTTCCCATACGACCGTGTGTCCATCCCATATGGCCTTAGCATTTCTACACGGTCAGGGGACATAGCCATGTTACCCCTATTTACAGATTTTCCTAAATTTTTGTTTTTGTTTCAAAATTATCCTATTTGATACCAGGGTAGTTTTAAGCTTTTGTAAGCTCGATATTAAAGTGAAATTGATTGAATTTCATGTTAAACTTGATTATATAAATGATATGTTGATAATTAATAGACTTTGAACTATAATTTGCATGTAATTGTTTAGTATTTGTTTGTAGCATCCTTTACTCAGGTTCAGTGACTGGATTAGGTAAGGGGTGCTACATTACCCAAACCTCAAAAATAAAACACTAACTCAGGAACAAAATTCTCTGTATAGTTACCAGGAAGTTCTCACCAAAACTCATATGCAACTACATCTTGTCGCCCTCAAGAAAAGCCATTGCTGATTGGCCTCTGTTTTAATGACCATATTATAGCCCAACTTCATCATAAACACAACGTTTTGATCACTATCATAGCATATCCAAACACCTCCACACGATTTAGGTTGACAAATAGCATCCCACCCTTTTAACGCTAATTTCCTTTTCCATTAGAAGAGCCCCACATAATTTGTCTCACTCTATCCTATTCTATTTTATTTTTGTAACAGCCTAATTTTAGTGAAGTTGGAACAGTGGTTTTGGGACCACAAATTCAAGCTGAAAATAAAATTTATTTTTATTTATTACATGCCCGTAATATGATAGAAATGTTATGTAAAAATTTGATATGAGAATTTAATCGTGTTTAATTACGAGAAGGACCAAATCGCATAAAATGAAAAAGTTAAACTCTAGTAGCTATAAGGATTAAATAGCTATGGAATTCAAAACTAGAGGTCCTTATATGGTAATTAGACCATTAAAAAAAAGAATGTATATTTTTGGTGACTCATCCATGTAAATTTAGAAAAGGGGCAAGGACTAAATTGGAAAGTGAAAATATTTAATTAATTTAAAAGATGATAAAAAGAAATATCATCTTATTTTATCATATTCTTCCCTAAAAACATACATGGAAACCCTAGGCGAAAGAGAAGAAACTTTCATGGTCAAATTAGGTAAGTATTCAAGCCCGTTTTTAGTAATTTTGATATTTTTGAAACCGGGATAACTTAATCTATCTATTTGGGGGATTAATTTGAGAAGTTATCAAAGTATGGAAAATGGGTCATGGATGTATATTCTGAAAGTTTGAAATTTATGGTAGAAAATGAAAGGTTGTTGATAGATAAACAACTTTTACAAAGTGATTTTGATGAAAACATGATTTAGGGACTAAAATGCAAAGTGATGTAAATTGATGAAAAATTCTAAATCTTTATGAATACAGATGCTCTAAATTTTGTAATAGGATTTTGGTTAGGCTTGGAATATAGAGTAAATTGCACAAATTTTATTTTCCAAGCCTAGGGACGAAATGGGAATTTATAAAAAAGTTAGGGGCAAATGGTAATTTTGCCTAATATGTAAATTGAGTCCACCTAAATATGAAAATGATAAAGTGATGTTAAATTTACTCATATAGATCAGGATACACCAAATTCGGAGTAGAACGAGGAAAAGAGGAAAATATAGGATTAGTAGATTTTACGTACACGAACATTTTATCAAGATAAGTTCGTGTAACTAAATTATGTATAATTATAAGATTGTATTGAATGTGTATATGTGTGAATTATTTTGAATGCCATAAATATGAACTTTATTACATGATTAAGAATACTTAACAAAAGTTAAGTCATGTAAACATATCAGAGAAATACTAGATAAATGATAATGCCTGACCTAAATGATAAAAATGTTATTCTTGTACTTGGTTTGAATATTGAATGTGATTAAAGGAATTATTATATACAATTGTGATAAATAGATGAAATAATCTTATGAGCAATTATGTTCGGAAAATATTAAATCCCGTTTGAATAAATAAGAATGAATATGTGATTTCCTGAAATAAATGAGGTCCTGCATTTGTTGCTGACGGGATTTAACTCGGACATCCCGTGAACGAGCTAATGAATTAACTGACATCATTGTAGAAAGAGTTCGATTTTAGACCACCATTGGACCGGAATACTCCATGAGTGAATATTTAAGCTACCGATCTCGTGGATCTACGATTCGATATATGGAAATATGAAATGATGATATTATGCATGGAATTTATTTAACCTTGAGTGTACTAATCGTGAACTGATATTCCAAGTAATATGGGTAAAGTTTGATATGAAATAATCTGAACTCGAGATGAACTATTATGAAATTATAACTTGTAATATAAAGAGATGATTTATACATGTTAAATGAATACATGTTGTGGAAAGCATATGTTTATGGAAATTTGATTGTTATTGAGCCCATACATGTTTTTGATGTTATTATGGAATATACGACTAACCAGGGCAATGAGGATATGTGTAGGACTTGATATTAAATTGATTGAATGTGCACTATATTACCTCAAAATAAAATAAATGGTAAGTTAAGTACCATGTTATACGAACTTACAAAGTATTTTATGCTTAGTTTTATTTCCTTATTTTATAGTAATTGGAAGCTCGTTGGATTGGAAGCTCGGTAGAGATCACTCACACTATCCATCGGCCCATGTCGATACAATATGGTAAGTCAATTATGGTTGTAATGGCATTTATAGGATATATTGGCCATATTGGCATGTAAATGTAAATGATGCTTGTAATCTAGCCATTGGAATGGCTAGTAATGGTTTGTTTTAATATACTTGTAATGTCAAACTGTGGTAACTACATATATGTTAAGTAGTTGATCAAATTATGTCTAACTTGAGGTCTTAACTAAGGTAAGATTATAAACATGTATGCATGAAATGATATGCCATGATGAATGGTGGAGTTTGCTTGAATTCAATGCTTGGGCTGGTTGGTATTTGGATGTAAGTTTGGTGTAGGAATTTGGTATGATTTGGGGTGAGAAATGAAGCTAGGAATGGCTTTATTTTGTTCACACAGGTAGACATACGGGCTTGTGTCTAGACCGTGTATGACACACAGCCTGGTACATAGGCGTGTGGTTAGGCCGTGTGTCCCCTACATCTTAAATTCGAGAAAACAGAATGCTCAAAATTGAGTACACAGGTAGAGACACTGGCGTGTGTCTTGGCCGTATGAAACCACCTAATTTCGAAAGGAATCAATTAACCACACGGCCTAGCACACGGCGTGTAGCATGGCCGTGTGCACAAGTCAAAGAGTTACACAGGGTCAAACACGGCCTCCAGCACGGGCGTGTCCCAGGTCACACAGGTGTGTCCCTTGGACCCACATGGCGTGTGAGCCCTGCACCTTGGAAAAGTTTTGGAATTTCGCAAAAAATTCCTAGAGTTCCCGATTAAGTCCCGACTCAATTCTAATGCTCGTATTGGGCCCCGAAGGTCCAATTAAGGGACGTTTTAAATGATCTCGGTGAATGAATAATAATTTATATAAATTATTTGTAAAAATATTCTGAAATTTTCAGTAATGCTTCAAAACCCTATTTTGATGTTGGATACGGATTAAGAATGTTACAATTTCCATTGCATAATTATTGTATTCTTACTTTGAATATATTGAACAGCCTGTAAGTGTGATGGATTCAACTTCAATATCTTTAAATGAGAAATAGTAAAGAGATTCTTGTATTTGAAATCTCTTGAATAAGCGAGTTATATGCTAGCCAAGCCACATTGGCTTTGAATAGGTGAACTATGACACGAGAAGAATTGCATTTTCATGCTTAAGGTTGAGTTTGGTATAATAAAATTAAGA
>NC_053424.1:47478359-47537515 GCF_007990345.1 Gossypium hirsutum
CTACACTGACCTTTTCCCACGACGGGATCTCTCTGCACAGAGCTTCAATACTGAGCCGTTTGTTTCTATGGAAACTAGACTCAGAGAGGAATCCATACATATATGTATGACCCTAATTATCTCTGGTCAATTTATAGTGAATTTCCAAAGGCGGAACAGTGAATCCAGAAACTGTTCTGGCCCTGTTCCACAAGAACCGGAATATCTCTTTCTGTACTGTTCCTATAATTGTTTCGTTACTTCCATATGAAAGTAGATTCATCAAGGTTTGATTACATAATTTATTCACTATTTAATTCCACTCCTACGAATTTATGTGATTTTCAATTCTACACCACGTTGCTGTCAAAATCTGTTTCAAGATAAACTTTACCTATTTTGTGTCAATGGACCAACTAGGATTTTGCCCTACATAGTCACATGTGATCATATTTAGCCATTCCAATGGCTGATCATTAGCCCAACACTTCCATTTCAAACCATAGTCACATCATGAAACCATATATATACATACATACACACAAATGGTCTAATGCCATACTCCACTTTTACAAGCCATTTTCGCATGGCTTTACACACAACATCACAAAAGAACTTAAACAATAGGGGTAGTCCTATACATGCCATACAGAGTTCAACTAAAGGATACAAAAGAGCTTGAAGTGTAGATACTTCGACTTCGCTGATCCCGAATCCGATAGCTAACGAACAAAATCTATAAAACAGAGAGCCAAAGCAACCGGGTAAGCATTTAAAGCTTAGTAAGTCTCAAGTAATGAAATCGGCTTTGACTACAGTATTATATTCACATAGTTAACTACATCACTTTATTAACACACATTCTCATACTCATACTTACTTCACACTTCACCCACAATAGGTACACAAGGTATCAACCTTTAAAAAGCCGAGAATTCGTTAGCCGATCGCACGAATACCATTTAAAACAAACCGACTTCCAATGCACATGCAAACATACCTTATCATTCGGGTTGGTCAAGCATAATTATTAAATTAGTTACAGCACAAAATGCTCACATTCAACCCAAGTTTCTTCGGTATTTAACCGAATGCAACCGCAAACACATTTGCCTTCGGGTCTTAGCCCGGACATATCAACTCGCATAATTGCCTTCGGGTCTTAGCCCGGATATATCATCTCGCATAATTGCCTTCGGGTTTAGCCCGGATATATCATCTCGCATAATTGCCTTCGGGTCATAGCCCGGATATATTATCTCGCATAATTGCCTTCGGTCATAGCCCGGATATATCAACTCGCATAATTGCCTTCGGGTCTTAGCCCGGATATATCAACTCGCATAATTGCCTTCGGGTCATAGCCCGGATATATTCCAATGCTCATGCACACATATATCAATAATCATAACACATCCATATCATTTCTTCGTTACTAAGGCTCAAACACAAAACATTTATTAAATCTTTCAAATTTCGGCTCAATAGCCACACACAAAGAGCATGATTTCAATTGGCTTTATAACATAGTCTCTATGCACATTCGACTATCCGTCATAATATGACTAACCATTTCAATATAATTCAAGTAGGGTCATTACTCGAAGACTTACCTCAAATGTCGTCGAACGACTTCAACGGCTATTCAATTACTTTTTCCTTCCCTTTATCGGATCTAGTTCCCCTTTGCTCTTGAGCTTAAGTTCAACAAAAATTAAAATAGTCATTAATCGACTATTCAAATATTACTTTCCGAATAATATTATATATATTGATCCGACTTTCACACACATAGATTATAGCAAGCTTTATATTAATCAATAAATAATTCATCGGCAAACTTTCGTTAATGTTTACAACAAAATCACATATTCACTACGAGCTGTTTTCCTGAGCAGTAGTTACTAAATTACTTATAACTGGAGCTACTAAACTCCAAATCACTTGCCGTTAATTTTCCCTGAATATAGACTCGTATATCTTCCATCCATAAATTTTTCAGAATTTTAGGCTTGGCCAATCAATACCAGATTTTTCTTAAAGTTTCCCCTATTTCACTGTTTGACTATTCTGACCACTCTTCACTACGAATCCAATTTCTCACTTTACAGAATTCCAATGTGTTGTATTTAATCTCATTTGAAACTAGACTCATTAAGGAGTCTAAGCATATAAATTTTATCTTATAATCATTTTTGTACAATTTATAATGATTTTCTAAAAACAGAACAGGGAATCCAGCAGTCATTTTGACTCAGCCCCATAATACTTCAAATATCTCTAGATCGGTAACTCCTTTGTTTCTATAGTTTCTTTTGTAAGAAAATAGACCCTTGAAGCTTTAATGACATAATTCACTCAGCTTCTAATTCAACTCCTACAAATTATGGCGATTTTCGAAAATCACCTTACTACTGCTGTCCAAGTAGAGTACTACCAATTCACCATATATCAACCATTTCATATAGGTTTCTTCTAAACTAATAATAACCGAACCATTTAGTCAAGCTTAAGGCTGATTCTATTTGTTCATGTTAAGGTCACACCTCCCTTAAAAGAAATTCCAGCCTTCTTAACTTTAATTAGCTACTACCCATTCTTTAAACATTAAACACAATGCACTTAACAATTAAACCTCTATACCGAATTTGCTCACACAATAGTCCTTGACCGAAAGTTCTTAGACTCTAGCTACCCTAATGTCATTCCTTGAAGCACATCCGAATACATATATTTTCTTTCTCTCTAAACTAGATTCGGCAACCCCATAAGCCATATTAACCTTAACTTTCAAGCTAGAACACTTAACAATTTAACACATCCAACCTAACTATCCATCTAATGTCATCAAAACTTCTACTAAAAATTTTAAGCTCCTAGGCCGAAATTCAACCCTCATAATAACCTAACTTCAATCCAAGATTCAAGTAGCTTTTAAACCAAACCTCCAAATTATGCATACATTTTCAAGAGTGGCATAAAACATACCTTTTTGTATCAAAACACCTTAGCCGAAATTCAACAAGAGTTTTCTTCTTTCTTTCTTCTAGTTCGGCAATGGAGGAGTAAGGATGAGTCACTTTGGTTTCTCCTCCCACTTCTCATTATATTATTTCCTTCCATACTATAATTCCTTTATATCAATTATTAAATCCTTTGTTAATACAAAATTATTTTAATTTTTGAATTAGTGGAGCATATTCCTTCCTTGGCCGCCACCATGTTTATCATGGGTAATTGACATGCAAAACCCTCCTTTCAATGCATGTACTATTAGACCATTGTAAAATTAACCTCTCACTTTCCAACAAAGTTTCATATAAGTCCATATAAATAAATTCACATAAAGATGATCAAATTAATGCATGAGACTTTCACACATGCATTTACTCACTTCATAAACACAGAATATAACTTTTAATTATTTTCTTAACTCGGTTTTGTGGTCCCGAAACCACTTCCCGACTAGGGTCAATTTAGGGCTGTCACAACTCTCCCCCACTTAAGAAATTTTCGTCCCCGAAAAACTTACCGGTGAATAGGTTTGGGTATCGTTCTTTCATCGAGCTCTCAGTTTCCCAAGTAGCTTCCTCGATCCCGTGTTTAAGCCATAACACCTTAACTAACGGAACCCTTCTGTTTCGCAACTCTTTCACTTCACGAGCTAGGATGCGAATTGGTTCTTCTTCATAACTCAAGTCAGATTGAATTTCAACTTCCGAGGGATTAATCACATGTGACGGATCGGATCTATAACGTCGAAGCATCGAAACATGAAAAACATTGTGAATCCTTTCAAGTTCTGGGGTAAAATCAATCTATATGCCACTGGACCAATTCTTTCGGATATTTCATACGGCCCAATGAATCTTGGGCTCAACTTGCCCTTACGGCCAAACCTGAGTATCTTTTTCCAAGGTGAAACCTTAAGGAACACTTTGTCTCCCACCTGATACTCGATGTCTTTTCGTTTCAAATCTGCGTACGACTTCTGACGATCCGTGGCTATCTTCAGACTTTCACGGATTACCTTTACTTTCTGTTCCGCATCTCTAATCAAATCAACTCCGAAAATTTTGCTTTCACCGAGCTCGGTCCAAAACAATGGTGTACGGCATTTACGACCGTACAAAGCCTCGTAAGGTGCCATCTTAATACTTGATTGAAAACTATTGTTGTAAGCGAATTCAATCAAAGGTAAATACCGTTCCCATGAACTACTGAACTCGAGGATGCAACATCTCAACATATCCTCAAGTATCTGAATTATCCGCTCGGATTGACCATCGGTTTGGGGGTGAAAAGCAGTGCTAAAATGCAGCTTGGTACCCAGAGCTTCTTGCAATTTCTTCCAAAATCGTGAGGTGAATCTCGGATCTCTATCCGACACGATAGAAACAGGTACCCCATGTAATCTCACAATTTGATAAACGTACAATTCAGCTAGTTTCTCCAATGAAAAATCCGTACGTACGGGGATGAAATGAGCCGACTTAGTCAGTCTATCAACAATAACCCATATCGCATCCTTCTTACTTGCTGACAAAGGCAGTCCGGACACAAAGTCCATTGTGACTCGATCCCATTTCCACTCGGGTATCATGATCGGCTGGAGTAATCCCGAAGGCACTTGATGTTCCGCTTTCACTTGTTGACATATTAAACATCTCGAAACAAAGTCAGAGATGTCCCGTTTCATACCATGCCACCAAAATTGACGTTTCAAATCGTTGTACATTTTCGTACTCCCCGGGTGAATTGACATTCGGCTACAATGGGCTTCGTTCAGAATCATCGAAATGAGTTCCGAATTCTTTGGAACACACAACCGATTTCCGAACCTCAAACAATTATCGTCGTCAATTTGAAACTCTGATCCCTCGTTCGGAAAACACTCAGCCCGTTTTGCAACCAATTCATCATCGACTTTCTGAGCTTCACGAATTTGGTGAGTCAATAATGGTTTAGCTTTTAATTCAGCTACTAACACATTGTCTGGTAGAACAGACAAATGCACGTTCATCGCTCGCAAAGCAAACAATGACTTCCGGCTTAAGGCGTCCGCAACCACGTTAGCCTTTCCCGGGTGGTAATCAATGACAAGCTCGTAATCTTTCAATAACTCAAGCCAACGTCTTTGTCGCAGATTCAAGTCTCGTTGAGTCATCAAATATTTGAGACTTTTGTGGTCCGAAATACATGGCACTTCTCACCAAACAGATAATGTCGCCATATTTTTAAAGCAAACACGATGGCAGCTAGTTCGAGATCATGGGTCGGATAATTCCTCTCGTGTGGCTTCAATTGTCTCGACGCATAGGCCACGACTCGACCTTCTTGCATCAATACGCAACCCAACCCAAGTAGGGATGCGTCACTATAGATGACAAACTCTTTACCCGATTCGGGTTGCACCAAAATTGGAGCTTCAGTCAAATGAGTTTTCAGTTGGTCGAAACTTTTCTGACATTTCTCCGTCCACTCGAACTTAACATCCTTTTGAAGTAGCTTCGTCATTGGTGTGGCTATCATCGAGAAACCTTTCACAAATCGTCGGTAATAACCGGCGAGCCCCAAAAAGCTCCGAACTTCAGTAACATTTCTCGGAGGTTTCCAGTCAAGTATGGCTGAAATTTTGTTCGGGTCAACTCGAATACCCGACGCGGATACCACATGACCAAGAAGCTAACCTCTCTTAACCAGAACTCACACTTACTGAACTTAGCATATAACTGCTTATCCCGTAAAATTTGCAACACTAGTCTCAGGTGCTCAGCATGTTCGGTCTCATCTCTTGAATAGACCAAGATGTCATCAATAAACACAACTACGAACCGATCCAAATATGGTCTGAAGATCCGATTCATCAAATCCATAAATACTGCCGGGGCATTAGTGAGCCCAAACGGCATCACTAAGAATTCGTAGTGACCGTACCTCGTTCTGAAAGCAGTTTTGGGTACGTCTGAATCTCGAATCCGCAACTGATAATAACCCGATCTCAAATCTATTTTTGAGAACACTGAGGCCCCCTTTAGTTGATCAAACAAATCATCGATACGCGGTAGTGGGTATTTATTCTTTATCGTCACTTTATTCAGTTGACGATAGTCAATGCACAACCTCATGGTTCCGTCCTTCTTTTTCACGAACAATACTGGTGCACCCCAAGGTGAGAAACTTGGCCGAGCGAAACCTCTATCTGTCAATTCTTGCAGCTGAGCTTTCAACTCTTTTAACTCAGTTGGTGCCATACGATACGGAGCTATCGAAATCGGCGTAGTCCCAGGTATAAGCTCAATACCAAACTCTATCTCCCGAACAGGTGGTAAACCCGGCAATTCTTCAGGAAAAACATCCGGGTATTCACAAACCACCGGCACAGATTCGGGTTTCTTTTCTAATTCTTTGTCATCAAGCACATATGCAAGGTATGCTTCGCACCCTTTTCTCACATATTTCTGTGCCAACATTGCTGATATTACAGCTGGTATCCCCTCCAAGTCCGCGGACTCAATTCGGACTACTTCGTTATTTGCGCACCTCAAATCAATAGTCTTGCTCTTGCAATTCACAACCGCATCATGCACGGTCAACCAATCCAACCCAAGGATAATATCAAATTCATCAAACGGCAAAAGCATCAAGTCCGCTGGAAAACAGGAACCTCGAATTGCTAGGGGACATTTCTTACACACTTTGTCGACAAGTACATAACGACCCAAGGGATTTGACACCCGAATTACAAACTCAGTAGACTCAATAGGTAAAGTCTTACTGGATGCTAAGGTTTCACATATGTAAGAATGAGTAGAACCGGGGTCAATCAAAGCAATTACATTAGTATCAAAGAGAGTAAAAGTACCGGTAATAACATCAGGCGAAGAAGCATCCTCGCGGGCACGTATAGCATATGCTCTAGCAGGTGCACTAGCCTCGGATCTGGTCGTAGCATCTCTAGATCCTCTCTGACCACCACTAGCATTGCCCATATTTCTAGATGGTCTACCTCGAGCAGTGGTAGCACCCGGTCTCCCACTCTGATTCACATTCTGTTCAGACAGCCTCGGGCAATCTTTAATGAAGTGGTCCACTGATCCGCACTTGTAACAGGAGCGGTCATGGAATCTACAGCTCCCCAAATGCCATTTACCGCAATGTCGACATTCCGTTCGGCCTCGACGTTCATTCCCAACACTGGCGACTGAAGTGCCTCGTGTACCCACAGGGGGTCGATCACGATCTCGTCTAAAAAGGCCCGAAGTGCTTTTAGACCGGCCCACATCATCTCGAAATTTCTTCGATGCCTGTTGATGAGACTTTCCCGAGAATCTTTTACGAAACTCCCCGGTTCCCACATCAACTTTTTGTTTTTCCTTTCTAAGCTCTTCGGCTTTACAAGCTCGCTCGACAAGTACTACGAACTCTCGTATCTCAAGAATGCCAACGAACATTTTTATATCTTCATTCAGCCCATCTTCGAAGCGTTTACACATAACAGCCTCGGACGAAACACATTCCCGAGCGTATCTACTAAGTCTAACAAATTTTCGCTCGTAATCAGTAACTGACATAGAACCTTGCTTAAGCTCAAGAAATTCCTTCCGTTTTTGATCAACAAATCTCTGACTGATATACTTTTTCCGAAACTCAGTTTGGAAAAACTCCCAAGTTACTTGCTCCCTGGGCACGACAGAAGTCAGAGTACTCCACCAATAGTAGGCAGAATCACGTAGCAAGGAGATAGCACACTTTAGACATTCATCGGGTGTACAAGATAGCTCATCGAGTACCCGGATAGTGTTGTCCAACCAAAATTCAGCTCGCTCGGCATCGTCGCTATCCGTAGCTTTAAATTCAGTAGCCCCATGTTTTCGGATTCGGTCAACTGGGGGCTTATTTGACCTTATTTGGTCAGTTACCGGAGGTATTGTAGGTGCGGGGGTAGTATTTGTCGGGAATGGGGGTTGTGGAACAGCCGTATTAGTTCGAATGTATTGGTTGAACCAATCATTCATCACGCTATAGAAAGCTTGTCTAGCTTCATCGTTCGGGTTACTCGCATTAGGTTGAGAGTCCACCGGCGCTGTCCCTTGTGCGGGAGCAGGCGCTACACTCTCAAGATCATCAGCTACCGCTCGGTTGGGATCGGGATCCATTACTATAAATAAACACATTTGCAAATGTCAGAAATCACCACACTATCAATTAATCACATAAAATGGCATGTATAGCTAGACCCCAACACATTACGGTAGTCCTAGAATCGACTAAACCGTAGCTCTGATACCACTAAATTGTAACACCCCGAACCCGAGACCGACACCGGAGTCGGACACGAGATGTTAACGAACTTTGAAAAAAAATTTTTCCAGACACTGCCCAGTCTGAGTACTAGTCGCTTCAAAAATCATATCTTGAGTTTCACAACTCAAAAATCAGTTTTGTGATTTTTCCCTGAAACTAGACTCATGTCCCCACCTATGGATTTTTTTCTAGAATTTTTGGTTGGGCCAACTAGTACAGTTTATTAGTCAAAGTCTCCCATGTTACAGGGGTCGACTACACTGACCTTTTCCCATTACGACTGGGATATCTCTCTGCACAGAGCTTCAATACTGATGCCGTTTGTTTCTATGGAAACTAGACTCAGAGAGGAATCCATACATATATGGTATGACCCCTAATTATCTCTGGTCAATTTATAGTGAATTTCCAAAGGCGGAACAGTGAATCCAGAAACTGTTCTGGCCCTGTTCCACAAGAACCGGAATATCTCTTTCTGTACTGTTCCTATAATTGTTTCGTTACTTCCATATGAAAGTAGATTCATCAAGGTTTGATTACATAATTTATTCACTATTTAATTCCACTCCTACGAATTTATGTGATTTTTCAATTCTACACCACTGTTGCTGTCAAAATCTGTTTTCAAGATAAACTTTACCTATTTTGTGGTCACCATGGACCAACTAGGATTTTGCCCTACATAGGTCCACATGTGATCATATTTAGCCATTCCAATGGCTGATCATTAGCCCAACACTTCCATTTCAAACCATAGTCACATCATGAAACCATATATATACATACATACACACAAATGGTCTAATGCCATACTCCACTTTTACAAGCCATTTTCGCATGGCTTTACACACATACATCACAAAAGAACTTAAACAATAGGGGTAGTCCTATACATGCCATATCCAGAGTTCAACTAAAGGAGTACCAAAAGAGCTTGATAGTGTAGATGACTTCGACTTCGCTGATCCCGAATCCGATAGCTAACGAACAAAATCTATAAAACAGAGAGCCAAAGCAACCGGGTAAGCATTTAAAGCTTAGTAAGTCTCAAGTAATGAAATCGGCTTTGACTACAGTATTATATTCACATAGTTAACTACATCACTTTATTAACACACATTCTCATACTCATACTTACTTCACACTTCACCCACATAGGTACACAAGGTATCAACCTTTATAAAAGCCGAGAATTCGTTAGCCGATCGCACGAATACCATTTAAAACAAACCGACTTTCCAATGCACATGCAAACATACCTTATCATTCGGGTTGGTCAAGCATAATTATTAAATTAGTTACAGCACAAAATGCTCACATTCAACCCAAGTTTCTTCGGTATTTAACCGAATGCAACCGCAAACACATTTGCCTTCGGGTCTTAGCCCGGACATATCAACTCGCATAATTGCCTTCGGGTCTTAGCCCGGATATATCATCTCGCATAATTGCCTTCGGGTCTTAGCCCGGATATATCATCTCGCATAATTGCCTTCGGGTCATAGCCCGGATATATTATCTCGCATAATTGCCTTCGGGTCATAGCCCGGATATATCAACTCGCATAATTGCCTTCGGGTCTTAGCCCGGATATATCAACTCGCATAATTGCCTTCGGGTCATAGCCCGGATATATTCCAATGCTCATGCACACATATATCAATAATCATAACACATCCATATCATTTCTTCGTTACTAAGGCTCAAACACAAAACATTTATTAAATCTTTCAAATTTCGGCTCAATAGCCACACACAAAGAGCATGATTTCAATTGGCTTTATAACATAGTCTCTATGCACATTCGACTATCCGTCATAATATGACTAACCATTTCAATATAATTCAAGTAGGGTCATTACTCGAAGACTTACCTCAAATGTCGTCGAACGACTTCAACGGCTATTCAATTACTTTTTCCTTCCCTTTATCGGATCTAGTTCCCCTTTGCTCTTGAGCTTAAGTTCAACAAAAATTAAAATAGTCATTAATCGACTATTCAAATATTACTTTCCGAATAATATTATATATATTGATCCGACTTTCACACACATAGATTATAGCAAGCTTTATATTAATCAATAAATAATTCATCGGCAAACTTTCGTTAATGTTTACAACAAAATCACATATTCACTACGAGCTGTTTTCCTGAGCAGTAGTTACTAAATTACTTATAACTGGAGCTACTAAACTCCAAATCACTTGCCGTTAATTTTCCCTGAATATAGACTCGTATATCTTCCATCCATAAATTTTTCAGAATTTTAGGCTTGGCCAATCAATACCAGATTTTTCTTAAAGTTTCCCCTATTTCACTGTTTGACTATTCTGACCACTCTTCACTACGAATCCAATTTCTCACTTTACAGAATTCCAAATGTGTTGTATTTAATCTCATTTGAAACTAGACTCATTAAGGAGTCTAAGCATATAAATTTTATCTTATAATCATTTTTGTACAATTTATAATGATTTTCTAAAAACAGAACAGGGAATCCAGCAGTCATTTTGACTCAGCCCCATAATACTTCAAATATCTCTAGATCGGTAACTCCTTTGTTTCTATAGTTTCTTTTGTAAGAAAATAGACCCTTGAAGCTTTAATGACATAATTCACTCAGCTTCTAATTCAACTCCTACAAATTATGGCGATTTTCGAAAATCACCTTACTACTGCTGTCCCAAGTAGAGTACTACCAATTCACCATATATCAACCATTTCATATAGGTTTCTTCTAAACTAATAATAACCGAACCATTTAGTCAAGCTTAAGGCTGATTCTATTTTGTTCATGTTAAGGTCACACCTCCCTTAAAAGAAATTCCAGCCTTCTTAACTTTAATTAGCTACTACCCATTCTTTAAACATTAAACACAATGCACTTAACAATTAAACCTCTATACCGAATTTGCTCACACAATAGTCCTTGACCGAAAGTTCTTAGACTCTAGCTACCCTAATGTCATTCCTTGAAGCACATCCGAATACATATATTTTTCTTTCTCTCTAAACTAGATTCGGCAACCCCATAAGCCATATTAACCTTAACTTTCAAGCTAGAACACTTAACAATTTAACACATCCAACCTAACTATCCATCTAATGTCATCAAAACTTCTACTAAAAATTTTAAGCTCCTAGGCCGAAATTCAACCCTCATAATAACCTAACTTCAATCCAAGATTCAAGTAGCTTTTAAACCAAACCTCCAAATTATGCATACATTTTCAAGAGTGGCATAAAACATACCTTTTTGTATCAAAACACCTTAGCCGAAATTCAACAAGAGTTTTTCTTCTTTCTTTCTTCTAGTTTCGGCAATGGAGGAGTAAGGATGAGTCACTTTGGTTTCTCCTCCCACTTCTCATTATATTATTTCCTTCCATACTATAATTCCTTTAATATCAATTATTAAATCCTTTGTTAATACAAAATTATTTTAATTTTTGAATTAGTGGAGCATATTCCTTCCTTGGCCGGCCACCATGTTTATCATGGGTAAATTGACATGCAAAACCCCTCCTTTCAATGCATGTACTATTAGACCATTGTAAAATTAACCTCTCACTTTCCAACAAAGTTTCATATAAGTCCATATAAATAAATTCACATAAAGATGATCAAATTAATGCATGAGACTTTCACACATGCATTTACTCACTTCATAAACACAGAATATAACTTTTAATTATTTTCTTAACTCGGTTTTGTGGTCCCGAAACCACTTCCCGACTAGGGTCAATTTAGGGCTGTCACAACTATTATATGTGAATACGAATGTGTGAAAGTTTTAAGCTTTGATTTAGTAAATTGCATGTGAATTTAGTCAATAGGACTTATGTGTGACACTTTTGAAATGTGATAGGTCAAAACATAAGGATCTACTAGTGCATGAAATAAAAAGGGTGGACTTGCATGTCAATTTCCCCCCTAATTAGTAGTGGCCGGCCATGAGCATGAGAGTGGACAAAATGTTATGGGGTGAAACATGTTGGAAACATGTTGTGTTAGTGTGTTATGGGAGAAAGAATATAATAAAGGGTTAGTAATAAAGAAATGAAAAGGGAGGGGTGATGAGAACAAAGTTGTCTCATTCATGTTCCCCCCCATTGCCGTGACTTGAGAAGGAAAGAAAAGAAGAAATCGGTTCTTCTTGGCCAAAATGAAAAGAGGAAGAAAGGAATGAAGCTAGAAAGGAGAGGGCAGCTACATGTAGTGGAAAACCATGAAATTTGTTGCTTAGAAGTTAAAATTTTCAAGTAGAAGGGTAACTCTTCTAAACTCTCCCTTGCCCATAGCTTTTCGTTGACAAATTCTGGTTGCATTGTTGATTTGAGCTTGACGAATATGTGGGAGTAGAGAAGATTTTCTTTTCTAGTTGCAAATGTTGCATGTCTAGTAGATGAAGAGTTTCTCACTTGTGTTAAAAGAATTTAGTGAATGCTTGTGTTGTTATAATCCATTTTTGTAACTTTGGGGTTGATTGTATTTAGCTAACAAGGTAGGAGAAGGTTGTAGTAGAAAAGGGAAAGAGCAAATTGAATAGGTAGAATCGGTATTGGGAACCTTAGTGAGCTTTCCTTGAACTTTTATTCTCTTGTGTTTGACAATTGTTGAAAATGTTAAATCATTGTCCGAATTTTACCTTGTTGGTATTATTCATTGCTGCCCTGCTTATGCTATCTGATTGTGGTATTGATGCTGTTTGAATATTGTGTTGTTAATGAACAAATGATATATAAATGAGCTATTTAGATGTTAAAGAATGTTGTCTAAATGGGTGAAGACTATGATGTCTAAAACTGCTATTAATTGTTTTACAAGCTGAAATTTAAGGGGATTGAATGCCGAAATTAATTGTACATGAAGGTTAAAGTTTTTGTATCCGATGCTTCAATCCAAGCTGAGTGATGGTGTTCGAAAGTGCTCTGCGGCTTTAGCTTAAGAGCAAAGAGGATCAAAGTCGGATAGGGGAAAAAGAGAATGTAAACGAATAGCCGTGGATACCTAATCGTCGACCACTTCCGAGGTAAGTTTTAAGTGATCAAACGTTGAGTAAATCCAATCAAAATAGGACATAATGAGTTGAGTTAATAAGATATGATGTGGCCATGATATGTCTTAAACTCAAAAGGTAAGTTCATAAGTGTTTGGACTTGGAAATTTAAGAGCAAATTGTAATAATTTGCTTTGGACAGCAGCAGTAACGTGATTTTAGAAAATCACTATAAATTGTTGGCGTGGAATTATAGGCTGAATAAAATATGTAATCGAAGCTTAGTTAGTCTAGTTTCTTATAAAAGAGACCTTGTGAGCAAATAAATTTCCAATAAAGAGATATTTAAAGTTGTGTGAGACGGTGTCAGAATGACTCCGAAATCCCCTATTCTGTTTTTAGAAAATCATTATAAATTGTAAAAAAATGGTTATAAGATAAAATTTATATGCTTAGACTCCTTAATGAGTCTAGTTTCAAATGAAATCAAATACAACACATTTTGAATTCTGTAAAATGAGAAATATGATTCGTAGTTAAGAGTGGTCAGATTAGTCAAACAGTGAAACAGGGGAAACTTTAAGAAAAATCTGGTATTTATTGGCCAAACCTAAAATTCTGGAAATTTTATGGATGGAATATATACAAGTCTATATTCAGGAAAAATTAACGGCAAGTGATTTGGAGTTTTGTAGCTCCGGTTATAAATAATTTAGTGACCATTACTCAGGAAAACAGCTCGTAGTGAATATGTGATTTTGTTGTAAACATGGATAAAACTTGTTTTAGTTGCTCATAAGCTATTGATTAAACCCATACTTGAATTCTAAATCGTGATATTGTAAGCTTATGAGTATTCGAATATGAAATGATAGTATGGCGTAAAATTGAATTATTCATTGGAAAGTGATGGATGTAGATTCGGCCAAGACCAAGTCTGTACATGATAGTATATGTGGTATGTGAAGTATATTTGAATAAATGTGAAAGTGTATATATGTGATAAGGCCTAATGGCCGATGTGATGAATGTGAAAGTGTATATATATGTGATAAGGCCTAATGGCCGATGTGATGAATGTGAAAGTGTATATATGTGATAAGGCCTAATGGCCGATGTAATGAATGTGAAAGTGTATATATGTGACAGGGCCGAGTGGCCAACATGATGGATGTGAAAGTGTATAAATGTGATGAGCCCCGAAGGGCATTTGTGTCAGTACTATATCCGGGTTAAAACCCCGCAGGCTTTATGCGAGAATATTATCCTGATTAATGTCCGTAGGCTTCGTGCTCGTACTATATCCGAGCTTTAAAGACCCGACGGCTAAATGCTAGGATTCAAGTAAGACTTTGATATTGAGTATCTGCATTAAGTATTATGTATTTAAGATGTTCAGGTACGTATTACTTACTCATCGATGGAGTGATTTCGAGGTGAATTATTAGTATCAAAGAGGTAGGTAAATGTGATTAATATTATAACTCCAAATATGAGAATGATCTAATTGGTAATGGTATGTTTGTATAATAAAGTATGCGATGAAATATTCTTATGTATTAGTGCATATTCTGCCCAAAAGCCTTATGATTTGAGTATGAGTTGGGTTGAGCTAGATGTGCCAGTACAAGGTAAGGATTATGATTTGTAAGCTTACATATATGTGATAAGGAATATGTTTGGTTCTTTATGTGCCTATGGTAATTTAGTACTTGTCATGTTGAAATACTTAAAAGTATGGATGTGATTATGAACAAGTGGAAAGGATTATTGAAAGTTGAAAATCGATGAAGAATGTGCTTTGGAAATATTTGACCATCTAGGTCATTATTATTCGAAAGTATATATGTGGCAGCCAAGTGTTGCGTTTAATGATATTATAGATCGAGATGAAGCTCTAGATTAACTTCATCGAACAGTTGAAATGAATGACCAATGATAGTGATTGAGAACACTTTGTTTGCTTAAAACTTACTAAGCATTTAATGCTTACTCCGTTTCTTTGATTCTCTGTTTTATAGATTTTGGTTCTTCAGTTATCGGACTCGGGATTTTGAAGTCAAAGTCGCCCACACTATCAAAGCTCCTTTTGGTATACTTTTGGTTGAACTTTGAAATGGCATGTATAGGACTACCCTTTTTGTTGTGGGTCATGGACCCTTTGGATTTGTATAATTTTGGATAGCCATGCGAAAATGGCTTATATATGTTTGAGCATAATGTTATAATCATTTGGTATGGATATGCTTAACAAGGATTGGCCATGGGAATGGTTAATCACTATCATAATTTGTGCTATTTATGCTAAAAGGGCTAGTTGAATCATGGAAACTATGAAATAGGTAAAGTCTACCTTAAAGGCAGATGCTGACAGCAGAAGTGATGTAGATTTGGAAAATCACTAAAAATAGTAGGAATGGAATTAAATAGTGAATAAATTATGCAAACGAACCTTGATGAATCTATTTTCATAGGAAAGTAACGAAACGTTCATATGAACAGTATATTATGAGATGCTAAAGTTTTCGTGAGACAGGTTCAGAACGGTTTCTGTATCCCCTGATCTGACTTTTGAAATTCATTATATATTAACCAGAGACATTTAGAAGTCATGCCATATATGTATAGATTCCTATTTGAGTCTAGTTTCTATAGAAATAAACGGCATCAGTATTGAAGCCCTGTACAGGGAGATATCCAAATTGTAATGCATGAAGGTCAGTGTAGTCGTACCCTGTAACAGGGGAGACTTTAACTAATAAACTGTACTAATTGGCCCAACAAAAATTCTAGAAAAAAATATGTAGATGGACATATGAGTCTATTTTCAGGGAAGAATTACGAAACTGATTTTCGAGTTTTAGAACTCAAGATATGATTTTTAAGGTGACAGTGACACAGTTAGCCAACTGCCTGGAAATTTTTAAAATGGACTGTAAAAGTAAATGAATTAAGTCGGTTAGCACCTCGTGTTCGACTCCGGCAACGGTCTCGGGTACGGGGTGTTACAATTTTATTGGTATCAGAGCTACGGTTTAGTCGATTTTAGGACTACCGTAATACGTTTGGGTCTAGCTATACATGCCATTATGTGAATATTTGATAGTGTGGTGATTTCTGACAATTGAAAATGTGTTTATTTATTGTAATGAATTCCGATCCCGATCGAGCTGTAGCAGATGGTATTGAGAGGACTGAGACATGCTTATGATGTGTCAATATTGAGAAGGGTATAACATAAGTAAGTTTTGAGTAATTGAATTTGGTATTTAACTTAAAATGCCATGATATACACGTATGATAGATGAATGATGTCCCATTGTCCTTATCATAATAAGGTTATTAGAGAAATGAACAAAGGAAGAGATTGGGGATATATGCTTTTGTGTGATTGCTTATTGAGCTAAAAGTTTAGTAAAAGAAGCATACATGTATTAGATTTGAATGATATTTACGACTTAAAGTCAAGAATCATGTTATATGTTTACATGTGAAAGAATTGATTAAATTATAAATGTGATTTGTGCCATGTGAAACATGATAACATGTGAATAAATATGTATGAGACTCAGTGATGTGAATCCGAGTTTAAAGACCCGCTGACTATATGAAGAGATTATGTCCGGGTAAAGACCCGATGGCTATGTACAGAGATTATGTCCGAATTAAAATTCGCTGGCTTTGTGTGGAGATTTCATCCGAGCTAAAGGTCTCGACGATGATCCGGGCTAAGTCCCGAAGAGCATTCATGCTAGTGATGTATTCGGGCTAAGTCCCGAAGAGTATTCGTGCTAGTGATGTATCCGGGCTAAGTCCCGAAGAGCATTCGTGCTAGTGATGTATCCGGGCTAAGTTCCGAAGAGCATTCGTGCTAGTGATATATCCGGGCTAAGTCCCGAAGAGCATTCGTGCTAGTGGTATATCCGGGCTAAGTCCCGAAGAGCATTCATGCTAGTGATGTATCCGGGCTAAGTTCTAAAGAGCATTCGTGCTGGTGTTATATCCGGGCTAGGTCCCGAAGAGCAATCATGCTGGTGACGTGTATTCGGGCCTTCGTGCCTAGTAGGCTTCGTGCCGGTAATTTGAGCAAAGTTTAAGTATTCATTACTATACGAATTCAAATTTAAATGAGATGATATGTTTAAAAGTGTACATACATGATGTTTATAGACTTGGTTAAGTCATTTCAATGTGTAATAACGAATGAATAAGAGCACTAAGTGTGTGAAGTGGAATTCATGTAAGACCTCGTCTGGGACGAAGGCATTGATTTGAGATAGTGTGTAAGACCATGTCTGGGACATGGCATCGGCTCGATATGTGAGCATATGTAAGACCATATCTAGGATATGGCATTGTAAGAGCTATATGTGCTTAATGAGTATCCGTAATGATTTCGAATGATTCAACGGGTATCGTTAACAGTGATTAAATGTGCTAAATGAATTCAATGTTCAGGTATGTGGAAGTTGATTTTCTGTTGGAAATAGGTTAAGTTGAATAGTGAGATAGGATGGAGTTATAAAGGATATTTATTGGGATGTTTGAGTATATGTGTACTTTCGGTCAGGTTACAGCTTATAAATGAATGAAAATGTGGGTTACAAATATGTGAGTTGATGATGTGAATTATACATGTTAATATGTGCTTAATATGTGTTTGAAATGCATTTGTGAATTAAATTAAGTGATTATTGCTTATGAAATCAAGAAAATGAGATATATGTGCATACTTGTAGAAATGTTTATGTATTTGTTTTAAGATAAGAAAATGATTTTATAGATCGATGCGAAATCAATAATGAATTACAATTGCTATCGATGAGCTAATGTTTATATGAATATAATTCAATAAGAGGACGTTATCCTAAACTATGCATCGGTAGAAATTTTCGGGGACGAAAATCCCTAAAGGGGGGGAGAGTTGTGACACCCCTAATTTGACCCTAGTCGAAAAGTGGTTCCGGGACCACAAAATCGAGTCATAAAAATAATTAGCCGTCATATTTTATGACTATTATATGTGAATACGAATGTGTGAAAGTTTTAAGCTTTGATTTAGTAAATTGCATGTGAATTTAGTCAATAGGACTTATGTGTGACACTTTTGAAATGTGATAGGTCAAAACATAAGGATCTACTAGTGCATGAAATAAAAAGGGTGGACTTGCATGTCAATTTCCCCCCTAATTAGTAGTGGCCGGCCATGAGCATGAGAGTGGACAAAATGTTATGGGGTGAAACATGTTGGAAACATGTTGTGTTAGTGTGTTATGGGAGAAAGAATATAATAAAGGGTTAGTAATAAAGAAATGAAAAGGGAGGGGTGATGAGAACAAAGTTGTCTCATCCAAGTTCCCCCCCCCCCCATTGCCGTGACTTGAGAAGGAAAGAAAAGAAGAAATCGGTTCTTCTTGGCCAAAATGAAAAGAGGAAGAAAGGAATGAAGCTAGAAAGGAGAGGGCAGCTGCATGTAGTGGAAAACCATGAAATTTGTTGCTTAGAAGTTAAAATTTTCAAGTAGAAGGGTAACTCTTCTAAACTCTCCCTTGCCCATAGCTTTTCGTTGACAAATTCTGGTTGCATTGTTGATTTGAGCTTGACGAATATGTGGGAGTAGAGAAGATTTTCTTTTCTAGTTGCAAATGTTGCATGTCTAGTAGATGAAGAGTTTCTCACTTGTGTTAAAAGAATTTAGTGAATGCTTGTGTTGTTATAATCCATTTTTGTAACTTTGGGGTTGATTGTATTTAGCTAACAAGGTAGGAGAAGGTTGTAGTAGAAAAGGGAAAGAGCAAATTGAATAGGTAGAATCGGTGTTGGGAACCTTAGTGAGCTTTCCTTGAACTATTATTCTCTTGTGTTTGACAATTGTTGAAAATGTTAAATCATTGTCCGAATTTTACCTTGTTGGTATTATTCATTGCTGCCCTGCTTATGCTATCTGATTGTGGTATTGATGCTGTTTGAATATTGTGTTGTTAATGAACAAATGATATATAAATGAGCTATTTAGATGTTAAAGAATGTTGTCTAAATGGGTGAAGACTATGATGTCTAAAACTACTATTAATTGTTTTACAAGCTGAAATTTAAGGGGATTGAATGCCGAAATTAATTGTACATGAAGATTAAAGTTTTTGTATCCGATGCTTCAATCCAAGCTGAGTGATGGTGTTCGAAAGTGCTCTGCGGCTTTAGCTTAAGAGCAAAGAGGATCAAAGTCGGATAGGGGAAAAAGAGAATGTAAACGAATAGCCGTGGATACCTAATCGTCGACCACTTCCGAGGTATGTTTTAAGTGATCAAACGTTGAGTAAATCCAATCAAAATAGGACATAATGAGTTGAGTTAATAAGATATGATGTGGCCATGATATGTCTTAAACTCAAAAGGTAAGTTCATAAGTGTTTGGACTTGGAAATTTAAGAGCAAATTGTAATAATTTGCTTTGGACAGCAGCAGTAACGTGATTTTAGAAAATCACTATAAATTGTTGGCGTGGAATTATAGGCTGAATAAAATATGTAATCGAAGCTTAGTTAGTCTAGTTTCTTATAAAAGAGACCTTGTGAGCAAATAAATTTCCAATAAAGAGATATTTAAAGTTGTGTGAGACGGTGTCAGAATGACTCCGAAATCCCCTATTCTGTTTTTAGAAAATCATTATAAATTGTAAAAAAATGGTTATAAGATAAAATTTATATGCTTAGACTCCTTAATGAGTCTAGTTTCAAATGAAATCAAATACAACACATTTTGACTTCTGTAAAATGAGAAATTTGATTCGTAGTGAAGAGTGGTCAGATTAGTCAAACAGTGAAACAGGGGAAACTTTAAGAAAAATCTGGTATTTATTGGCCAAACCTAAAATTCTGTAAATTTTATGGATGGAATATATACAAGTCTATATTCAGGAAAAATTAACGGCAAGTGATTTGGAGTTTTGTAGCTCCGGTTATAAATAATTTAGTGACCATTGCTCAGGAAAACAGCTCGTAGTGAATATGTGATTTTGTTGTAAACATGGATAAAACTTGTTTTAGTTGCTCATAAGCTATTGATTAAACCCATGCTTGAATTCTAAATCGTGATATTGTAAGCTTATGAGTATTCGAATATGAAATGATAGTATGGCGTAAAATTGAATTATTCATTGGAAAGTGATGGATGTAGATTCGGCCAAGACCAAGTCTGTACATGATAGTATATGTGGTATGTGAAGTATATTTGAATAAATGTGAAAGTGTATATATGTGGTAAGGCCTAATGGCCGATGTGATGAATGTGAAAGTGTATATATATGTGATAAGGCCTAATGGCCGATGTGATGAATGTGAAAGTGTATATATGTGATAAGGCCTAATGGCCGATGTGATGAATGTGAAAGTGTATATATGTGATAAGGCCTAATGGCCGATGTGATGAATGTGAAAGTGTATATATGTGATAAGGCCTAATAGCCGATGTGATGAATGTGAAAGTGTATATATGTGATAAGGCCTAATGGCCGATGTGATGAATGTGAAAGTGTATATATGTGACAGGGCCGAGTGGCCAACGGGATGGATGTGAAAGTGTATAAATGTGATGAGTCCCGAAGGGCATTTGTGTCAGTACTATATCCGGGTTAAAACCCCGCAGGCTTTATGCGAGAATATTATCCTGATTAATGTCCGTAGGCTTCGTGCTCGTACTATATCCGAGCTTTAAAGACCCGACGGCTAAATGCTAGGATTCAAGTAAGACTTTGATATTGAGTATCTGCATTAAGTATTATGTATTTAAGATGTTCAGGTACGTATTACTTACTCATCGGTGGAGTGATTTCGAGGTGAATTATTAGTATCAAAGAGGTAGGTAAATGTGATTAATATTATAACTCCAAATATGAGAATGATCTAATTGGTAATGGTATGTTTGTATAATAAAGTATGCGATGAAATATTCTTATGTATTAGTGCATATTCTGCCCAAAAGCCTTATGATTTGAGTATGAGTTGGGTTGAGCTAGATGTGCCAGTACAAGGTAAGGATTATGATTTGTAAGCTTACGTATATGTGATAAGGAATATGTTTGGTTCTTTATGTGCCTATGGTAATTTAGTACTTGTCATGTTGAAATACTTAAAAGTATGGATGTGATTATGAACAAGTGGAAAGGATTATTGAAAGTTGAAAATCGATGAAGAATGTGCTTTGGAAATATTTGACCATCTAGGTCATTATTATTCGAAAGTATATATGTGGCAGCCAAGTGTTGCGTTTAATGATATTATAGATCGAGATGAAGCTCTAGATTAACTTCATCGAACAGTTGAAATGAATGACCAATGATAGTGATTGAGAACACTTTGTTTGCTTAAAACTTACTAAGCATTTAATGCTTACTCCGTTTCTTTGATTCTCTGTTTTATAGATTTTGGTTCTTCAGTTATCGGACTCGGGATTTTGAAGTCAAAGTCGCCCACACTATCAAAGCTCCTTTTGGTATACTTTTGGTTGAACTTTGAAATGGCATGTATAGGACTACCCTTTTTGTTGTGGGTCATGGACCCTTTGGATTTGTATAATTTTGGATAGCCATGCGAAAATGGCTTATATATGTTTGAGCATAATGTTATAATCATTTGGTATGGATATGCTTAACAAGGATTGGCCATGGGAATGGTTAATCACTATCATAATTTGTGCTATTTATGCTAAAAGGGCTAGTTGAATCATGGAAACTATGAAATAGGTAAAGTCTACCTTAAAGGCAGATGCTGACAGCAGCAGTGATGTAGATTTGGAAAATCACTAAAAATAGTAAGAATGGAATTAAATAGTGAATAAATTATGTAAACGAACCTTGATGAATCTATTTTCATAGGAAAGTAACGAAACGTTCATATGAACAGTATATTATGAGATGCTAAAGTTTTCGTGAGACAGGGTCAGAACGGTTTCTGGATCCCCTGATCTGACTTTGGAAATTCATTATATATTAACCAGAGACATTTAGAAGTCATGCCATATATTTATAGATTCCTATTTTAGTCTAGTTTCTATAGAAATGAATGGCATCAGTATTGAAGCCCTGTACAGGGAGATATCCAAATCGTAATGCATGAAGGTCAGTGTAGTCGTACCCTGTAACAGGGGAGACTTTAACTAATAAACTGTACTAATTGACCCAACAAAAAATTCTAGAAAAAAATATGTAGATGGACATATGAGTCTAGTTTCAGGGAAAAATTACGAAACTGATTTTGAGTTTTAGAACTCAAGATATAATTTTTAAGGTGACAGTGACACAGTTAGCCAACTGCCTGGAAATTTTTAAAATGGACTGTAAAAGTAAATGAATTAAGTCGGTTAGCACCTCGTGTTCGACTCCGGCAACGGTCTCGGGTATGGGGTGTTACAAGATTGCTACAAAAATATGTGAAATTTGAATGGTCTGAGAAATGTCAACAGAGTTTCGAGCAGTTGAAAGCATTGTTAACTAAGGCACCAATTTTGGTTCAATCTGAGTCGGGTAAAGAATCCGTAGTTTACAGCGACACATCATTGAAAGGTTTAGGTTGTGTGTTGATGTAAGAGGGAAAAGTGATAGCTTATGCCTCGAGACAGTTGAAGCCACATGAAAAGAACTATCTGACGCATGATTTAGAGTTGGCCTCTATTGTATTTGCATTAAAAATTTGGCGACATCATTTGTACGATGAAAAGTGTCACATCTTTACTGACCACAAAAGATTAAAGTACTTAATGACTTAGAAAGATTTAACTTTGCAGCAACAAAGATGGCTTGAACTACTAAAAGACTATGAATTAGTAATTGATTATCATCAGGAAAAAGCAAATGTAGTCGCAGATGCTTTGAGTAGAAAATCGTTGTTTGCCTTGAGAGCAGTGAATACACAGTTGACATTTTCTTATGATGGTTAGATTTTAACGAAGTTAAAGGCTAAACCAAAATTTCTTCAGCAAATTTGTGAAGCTCAAAAATGTAATAGTGAAATGCAAGCTAAAAGAGTGCAATGCGAGTCAACTAGTGATTCAGAGTATCAAATAGGATCCGATGATTGTTTCATGTTCTGAGGTAGAATCTGTGTACTGAAAAATCCAGAGTTGATTTAGAAAATTTTATACGAGGCACATAGTGGTTGTTTATCCATCCATCGTAGAAGTACTAAAATGTATAATGATCTGAAACAGTTATATTAGTGGTCGGGCATGAAACGATATATTTCAAAAATTTTATCAAGATGTTTGATTTGTTAACAAGTGAAAGCCGAGCATCTTGTACCTTCGGGTTTGCTTCAACTTGTGATGATACTAGAGTGGAAGTGGGACAGAGTAATGATGGATTTCGTATTGGGGTTACCCCTGACTCCGAAAAAGAAATATGTTGTTTAGGTTGTCGCTGATCGATTGAAAAAATCGGCACATTTTATACCAGTACGTACAGATTATTCACTTGATAGATTAGCTAAATTGTACATTGCTGAGATTGTTAGATTGCACAGGGTGCCAATTTTGATTATTTCAGATAGAGATCCGAGGTTTACATCGTGATTTTGGAGGAAATTGTAAGAAGCTTTGGTTACTAAGTTGAATTTTAGTAAAACATTTCATCTACAAACTGACGGATAATTTGAGAAATTAATTCAGGTTCTCGAAGATATGCTCCGATGTTGTGCTTTAGTGTTTAAAGGCAATTGGGAGAAATTTTGCCATTGGTTGAATTTGTGTATAACAACAGTTTTCAATTGAGTACAAAGATGGCATCGTACGAAGCTTTGTATGGTCGCAAATGTTGAACTCCGTTGTATTAGACCGAATTGAGTGAGAAAAAGATTCACAGGGTTGATTTGATCCGAGAGACTAAAGAAAAAGTGAAAGTAATTCTCGATAGTCTGAAAGCAGCTTCAGATCTATAAAAATCATACGCGAATTTGAAACTAAAAGACATTGAATTTTAGATTGGTGATAAAGTGTTTCCGTATCTCCATGGAAGAAAATTCTTCATTTTGGTCTTAAAGGAAAATTGAGTCCATATTTCATCAGACCATATGAAATCATTGAAAGAATAGGTACAGTGGCATACCGGTTATCTTTACCGTCTGAGTTAGAAAATATCCACAATGTATTTCATGTGTCGATGTTGCGTCGATATAGATCAGATCCTTCACATGTAATTTCTACAGCGGAGATTGAAATTCAACCCGATATGACATACAACAAAGAACTGATCAAAATTCTAGCTCGAAAGGTTAACGAGTTAAGAAATAAACAAATTGCTTTGATGAAGGTTTTGTGGCAATGAAACGGTGTCAAGGAAGCCACGTGGGAGCTCAAGGAAGCTATGAGAAAATAGTGCCCTCACCTATTCAATGGCAAGTCGGAGACGAAAATCCTTAAGGAGGGAGAGTTGTAACAACCCTTTTTGGTCAAATCAAAACAGTGGTTTCTGAACCACAAATTCGAGGTTGAAATATTTATTTTATTATTATTTTAATGTCTACAGCATGAATGTAATGCCCCAAAATCCTAAGTAATTTTTTTGTATGTTTGTGATACACAACTATGTATCTGTTTCAGTGGTTAAGTGTTCTGGGAAGTGTCTGAGAAGTCTTGGGTTCAAGCCTTGGCTTGTGCAAAATTTTATTTTTATATGAATAAATCGTGTCTCTAGTCAGTAAGCTTTTTAAATAAATGTGGGTATTACATGACAGAAAAGGCCTGCTGGTCTAGGGGATAAGTGGCCTGTCATTGCTACTGAGGGTCTTGAGTTCGAGTCCTGTTGGGCGCAATAGAGTGTTTATTTTGCTGCTCTTGCCATGTGGGTGGTAGAGGTTGACCAAAACACTTCTTAGATGAGTGGAGTTTGAAATTGGTGGTTGAGGAGATTATAATGGAGAGATTTTAGGAGGAAAATGTGGGATGTTGAGGTTGTGGAAGAGTTGTTACTGAATGGGTACTCTAATCACTCAAAATTCGACTTTAGGGGTTGGTATTGCTCTCCATTTCGGTTGTTGTTTTTTGGGTTGCTCTCTCCTCTTTTTTTTTGTTTTTGACATTGCTTCCGGGTTCTTTTCATTCTTTGTTTTGGTAGCCGAATATTGCCATTGACCATTCTGGTACTTTTCGTGTTGGTTTTGTTCTTCATCACAGTGCCCTACTGACCGATTTTCTCTTTTCCTCTACTCCCTTAGCAATCATTCATTCGCTTGTTCTTCTTTGTTTTGGCCTAATACCCTCCTTTCCCTTTTTTCAAACTCTTTCAATTTTTAGCCTGGGTTTTGATCGATTCCCTCTTTCTTCTCCTTTTCTAAGTCGATTTCATTTTTGACCGATTACATCTTCTTCTCTCGTTCAATATTAAGTTGCCCGATTACTGCATCTCTCCCTCTCTCTATTTTGTTTTCAATTTTTTGCAATCGTTCTTTGAAAAATTAGTGGGTGCTTGGACCCACATAGGAAATCAACACGGCTTGGACATCCTCACACGGCCGTGTCCCTTTGGCAGGATCGAAGCACGACTTATACGGGTAGACTACACGCCCGTGCCTATTCAACAGCCTTGACCACAGGCTGGAGTAATAGCACACGGGCATGTCACACGGGCGTGTCCCTACTGAGCCCAAGTATAACTCTATTCGGAAAAGGCTAATTTTGAGGGTCTTAGGCATTCTAAAGCTTATTTAAGCACCTGAGAAGGCACTTAATAAGGAGACACGGAGTAGGAAGCAGGGAATTACTTAAGGAAAGCCGATTGATCCATCTCAGAAGCCAGATTCATCATCAAGACTGAAGATCTCCCTTCAATTTCCTTCAGAAGTTTTGGGTTTTCTTATGTTATCTATATGCTCTTGAGATGTTGTCTTTCATAAGTATGAACTAAACACCCTAAATACTTAAGGGGAATGAAACCTAAGATGAATCTTGTTATTATTATCTAAATTGTATGATAAATATTTGACTTGTTCTTAATTATGTGTTCTTAATTCTTGTTTTAATATTCTAGGATATTAATTCAAGTTAATGCTCTTATCTAGAGGAGGAATAGACCCTGTCTAAGAGTAAATTTGTCATAATTAAGCAGAGTTGATTGCACGCCTAGAGATAGGGTGATAAGATTTTGCCGGATTAGGGTGAAACCTAATAAGGGGATCCATAGATCGAGTTAATGCAACACTAGGGCGTTAATTAGAAAGAGATTTCAATTAATCAACCTAGGGTTAGACGTTATTAGTCTCGAGACAGATAATAGTATAACTTAGGGATTTCTACGAATCAAGTCAAATGAATAAATCATTTGATTCAGAGTCAAATAACAAGTGAAGTCTAGGTGGATTTTTCCTTAGGTATTGTCTTAATCAATCGAATTTTCCCAAAAGTATTGTCCCAAATTTTCTTTCTGTGCATTCTTAGTTTAGTAATTAGTTTAGATAACCAAATCCTTTAATTTTTAGGTTAGATAATAAAAAGAAAGTAATTACTAGTACTCTAGGTTCCTTTGGGTTCGACAATCCGGTCTTGCTAAAGCTATACTACTGTTCGATAGGTACACTTGCCTTCATCGTGATAATAGTTAGTTTCAAGAACGATTAATTATAAATATTTAAAACCTGTCGCGAATATTACGTATCAATGGGTCGCAATATGGGTCGTAATATGGGTTGCACGGGTCACCCGAAATGATTGTGGACCTACTGTTGGGTCGGTAAGTGTACCTAGACCCCGTAATTGATAAAATGACTGAAATGCCCCTACATGGTAAAATGACTGATATGCCCCTATGAGATATATGGTTATGTTGAGCATGCCATTTTATATATA
Organism: Gossypium hirsutum; assembly: GCF_007990345.1. Lineage (NCBI taxonomy): Eukaryota > Viridiplantae > Streptophyta > Magnoliopsida > Malvales > Malvaceae > Gossypium > Gossypium hirsutum. The sequence goes on from NC_053424.1 coordinate 47,505,476, forward strand.
TTGATCACACGTATGATATTATGACATGATGCTTGATATGTTGCACGAGGATGGGATTTATTCTGATTGGAGGAAGTGTAATGTACTGGCAGCTCTACTGCAAATACGGTTTAATGTTGCAACCAGGTACTACTTGGAGTGTAGGGATGGGCGGGTTGATTTTATCCCCACATGGAGTGTAGGGCTAGACGAAGATGGAGTGTAGAGGCTGGTTGGGTAGGATATTTTGATTGCATATCAGTACTGTACTGTCACTGAGATGGGCTCAGGCCCACACTGCTACTGATACTATATTGGGCTAAGGCCCTAACTGAAACTGAACCGTTATTGAATTGGGCATAGGCCCAAACAGTATAAGCTCATTGATTGATTATTTGATATTGGATTACACACTGAGTTTTCATAACTCACCATTCTATTTATCTGTACAGGTAATTCCAGGCTTAGGCGGGTCGGTGCTGCGGGGGACTCGAAGGTGGCCACACATCCGCACGGACTTTCTCATTGGGTTTTTAAATTATAAGTAGTTTCTTTTGGGTATTTTTAATGTAATAAGGCCTTTTTAAATTTTTAAGCTTTAATTTTGGGTTTTACTTATTTGGATTTATATCTGTTAGTAGTAGAAAGCGGGTTTTGAAAAGATAAATGTTTTTCAAAGTGCCACATTTGTGCAACATGTTTTGAAAGCTTCAGCAAGAAATAATGTTTTGAAATTAATATCAATTTAATATGATTAACTTATACGAAACAACAAGTTTTGAATGGGAACGAGACATTCTAAAATCTTCGTTGAGACCATAAATAGGTTAAATATATAGAACGATTTTCTCAACCATATTATACTTTACGAAAAACACTTCAAATGTGACATCGCTAGATTCAGCTATAACATCCGGGCCGAGTGTGATAACATCTGGAGCATCTCCATCCTCTCGGCTAGATGCAGCATAAACTAAAGCTCACTGCCTCGCCTCAGTGTGGCCAACACCTCTACCCAGTGCCCTTTGACCATGGTTCAAACCATTTCCACCTCTAGCCTGATCACAGCCTCTCGATGGCTGCTGAACACCCCTTGGTGGCTGTACAGTACCCATACCAGTAGCTTCTATCTAATCGAGCCTCCGTAGACAATCTCTGATACAATGCTCCAATGATTCGCACCTCAGACATGCCCCAATCCTTTTCGAGGACTCGCCTCATGGCAACTTCCACAATCAGTACAAGGCTGCGGTCCAGTAGCAACAACAAGGGCCGCAACTCTGATCAGCCTATCAACTCTGGCCTTTTCCTTAGGCCTCAGAAAGGAACTTGAGGGCTTCGATCGGGGTACCATCAATTGAGGATGAATGGGACTGATGTTTATAAGAAAGCATTTAGGACTCGTTATGGTCATTACAAGTTACTAGTGATGCGTTTGGATTGACAATGCACCAGCGGCTTTTATGGATCTGATGAAACGAGTGTTCCAGCCCTATTTGGGTCGGTTCGTAGTGGTTTTTATTGATGACATCCTGGTGTATTCGAGGACTGAAGATGAACATGAACATCTCTGAGTTGTTCTGCAGATTCTGAGGGAGAAACAACTGTACCCCAAGTTTAGTAAGTGTAGGTTCTGGTTGCTAGAGGTAACATTTTTAGGTCATATGGTATCTGCTGAAGGGATTCGGGTTGATCCTCGGAAAATTGAAGCTGTTCTGGATTGGAAGCCGCCTAAGACTGTATTAGAGATTCCCAATTTTCTAAGACTGGCAAGATATCATCAACGATTTGTTGAGGGGTTTTCATTGATTGCTGTACCTCTGACGAAGTTGTTGCGTAAGGGTGTGCCGTTTAACTGGACCGATGTACAACAAGAGAGTTTTGAAAAGCTTAAGAAAGTTCTGACTGAGGCCCTTGTCTTGATACAACCAGAGTCTGGGAAAGAGTTCACTGTCTACAGCGATGCATCACATGTTGGTTTAGGATGTGTATTGATGCAAGAGGGTAAGGTGGTGGCTTATGCATCTCGTCAGCTTAAGACCCATGAGGCAAATTATCTGACGCATGACTTGGAATTGGCCTCAGTGGTATTCGCACTGAAAATTTGGAGGCATTACTTGTACGGTGAGAAGTGTATTATTTACACAGATTATAAGAGCCTTAAGTATCTCCTCACTCAGACAGAGCTAAATCTTAGGCAGCGTAGATGGATTGAGCTACTTAAAGACTATGATTGTACGATTGAATACCATCCTGGTAAGGCTAATGTGGTGGCTGACACATTGAGTCGTAAGCTATAACTGATCTGAGGCGATGTTTGCTCGTCTCAATTTATTTAATGATGGTAGTCTGTTGGCCGAACTTCAGGTTAAACTGACGTGGATTGAACAGATTAAGGGTAAATAGTTAGAGGATGAGTCACTGGGTCTTCGATTCTGACAGATTGAAAGTGGTAACACATCAAACTTTGGACTAAATAGTGAAGGGGTACTCTATTTCCGTAGGAAAGTCTGTGTATTGAAGGATACGTATTTGAGGTAGTCTATACTGCGAGAGGTGCATAGTAGTCCTTATGCTATGCATCCTGGTAGAAATAAGATGTACTGAGACCTTCGAGAGATATATTAGTGGCCGGGTCTTAAGCGTGAAGTTATCGACTTTGTGGGTAAATGTCTAACTTGCCAATAGATGAAGCGTAAACATGAGTTACCTTCAGGGTTGCTTCAGCCAGTTAAGATTCCACTTTGGATGTGGGAGAGAGTGACTATGGACTTCGTTAGTGGGCTGCCCCTAATGCCTACTAAGAAAGATTCAGTATGGGTCATCGTGGATCGATTGACCAAGTCCGCCCATTTTATACCAAGTCGTACTGATTACTCTTTGCAGAAGTTGGCTAAACTGTATGTGTTTGAGATAGTGAGACTGCATGGGGTACTGGTTTCCATAATTTCTAATAGGGATCCTCGCTTCACGTCTTGGTTCTAGAAGAAGCTGCATGAAGCTCTAGGTACAAGGTTGGACTTTAGTACTGCATTCCATCCTCAAACAGATGGTCAGTCAGATAGGGTGATTCAGCTACTGGAGGACATGTTAAGGAGTTGTGTGATCAATTTTTGGGGCTGTTGGGACGAGTATTTGCCATTAGCAGAGTTTGTGTATAACAATAGCTATTAGTCTAGCATACAGATTGTAACACCCCGAACCCGAGACCGTCGCCGGAGTCGAACACGAGGTGTTAACAGACTTCAAACCACTTATTAAAAAAATTTCCTAGACAAGCTGCCAATCTGCGTACTAGTCGTTTTAAAAATCATATCTTGAGTTCTAAAACTCAAAATCCAGTTCCATAAATTTTCCCCGAGACTAGACTCATATGCCCATCTACATATTTTTTTCTAGAATTTTTGGTAGGGCCAATTAGTACAGTTTATTAGTAAAAGTCTCCCATGTTACAGGGATCGACTACACTGACCTTTGCGCATTACGACTTGGATATCTCCCTGTACAGGGCTTCATTACTGATGTCGTTTGTTTTTATAGAAACTAGGCTCAAAGGGGAATCTGTGTACATATGGAATGACTTCTAATTATCTCTGGTTAATTTATAATGAATTTCCAAAGTCGGAACAGGGAATCCAGAAATCGCTCTGGCCCTGTTTCACAAGAGTTTAATTATCTCCTAACATACAGCTCATATGGTCGTTTAGTTTCTTCTATATGAAAATAGACTCATCAAGCTTCGATTACATAATTTATTCATTAATTAATTCCACTCCTACTATTTTTAGTGATTTTTCAATCTCACGTCACTGCTGCTGCCAGCATCTGTTACTAAAGCAACTATGCCTATTTCGTGATTTCTCCTTGATCTAACTAGTAATTCATCATACATATCACAAATTATGATCATGACTAGCCATGCCAAAGGCTAATCATTGTCAAACATCTCCCTACTACACTATTGCCATATCATGAATTTTAACACCAAAAATAATCAACCATGACATATGGCATAAAAATCGAATTACCAAGACTTACGACCTAACATTATAGAACCAAATCCAACCGAACATTTATGCCATTTTCGCATGGCTAAAAGTTTACATACCAAATTTCAACAAAACATATTAGCCTATACATGCCGAAATGTTCTCCTAGACCGACTAAAAAGAAGATACCAAAAGTTGCTAGCCGGTGTGATGACTTCGATGACGGCCCGATCACGCAAAAAGAGACGAGTCCAAGAAACCTAAAATAGGTGACAAGGAAACACCGAGTGAGTATATAACTCAGTAAGTCATAAGCAATGCACTACCATCCATTAATAACATTATCACAAGAGGAAACAAAATGGAACGAGGCTAGTTACTCCATCCATACCGAACCATACCATAGTTCCTTAGACCTATCGGTTCAATCTCATACCAAGTCATGCATTCACATTCCATATACTAATCAATAGGATATTTGAGGCATTTTCATACATCATTTTATTTTCGTTACAATCATACAACTAAACGACCTTTCACCTATTCCACGATAAATCTTATGTACGTGACTTCAATTATAATTGTCACATAGGTTCAAACTTACCAAGCTCAACTCCAAATATAAACATAGCGCCTATTAGCCATGAACTCAAGGTACTTACCCGATCCGCTGTCCGTGATCAACTCAATAATGTCGCACACTTAGTGTCCATAGTGATTCAAAAATATATATTAAGTCCGCACACTCAGTGCTATATAATCAACTCGCACACTTAGTGCTATATAATCAAACTCGCACACTTAGTGCTGTACAATTTAAACCCGCACACTTAGTGCCAATCTCATGATCATAAATGTTTATACCCGCACACTTAGTGCCGAGATCAACAACTCAATACATCTCACCTCTTTTCTTTTCATTCAACACTTTCATCACCACATGCATACATGTATATAAATTTATCATTCCATTCGGCATAATTACATAGACATTATGTCTATTTAGATCAATACAAAATATATGCTTGGTGACTTACCTTATGTTGGGTAAAATAATTCCAAGTCGGCTACTCGATGACCTTCGATTTCCCCTTGTTGGATGCCTCTCCTTTAGGATCTTGAGCTTAAACAAATAAATTAACTCATTCAACCGCTTTGCTACATATATTGGTATTCACATTTTAATGATTTTATGACATACGGAACGGCATGGTAAAATTTTTATCTTGCTACCTCATGTTCTTAGCTATTCGGCTAATAACCTTATGCAATTACCATACTTTCAATAATCCAATCACACATGCATATGCATCCTTGGACATTCGGCAATCACCTCTGCTAGTTTTTCCCATTTTTTTGTCGGTTATATATATACATAGTCCTAAGGTAATATCACGAATGGGCTTACATATATATGTATATATATAGCCGAATATGCAAAGCTTAAACTCAACATCACATAAGCTCCTAAGTGATGGCCGAATATGTATATCTATATATATACATCAACTATACTATTACCTTTAATTTATCTAATCACAAAATTTCATCTCATGAACACTTGACCCATTTCTCACAAAAATGAAACAACAACTAAAATGAACATCCCATTTTTACCCCATATGGCCGATTGCTTCATTTGTTACCCAACTAACAATTCAACAATTTCAACCTCATTACAACCTCTACCTATCCAATATAACATGAACACAATCCTCCACCCCTAAATTAGATTCGGCAATCACTTAACCCATTTTAACCTCAACTTTCAAGTTAAAAGCAATTAACCACTCACCATATCCTACATTACTATCCATTTTAATGACATTAACACATCTACTAAGAGTTTCAAGCTTCTTGGCCGAATTTCAACCTCAAAATCCTAAGTCTAATCTATAGGATGAGTAGAATTTGAACTAACCATCTCAAACATGCATAGATTTTCAAGAACCATTCAATACATACCTCATTCTAGCCATCTTCCAAGCCAAAATCAAATAACCAAATCTCCCTTCCTTCTCCTCACTCACGGCAATAGCCAAAGAAAAAAAAGATGAACACTCCCTCTTCCCTCCTTATTTTATTCATCTTTTCCTTTTTTAATTCCTTTCTTTAATTTATTTTAATTTACTTACCAATATTAAATAATAAACAACATAAACTTGGAGGAATGGAACCATGCTTGGCCGGCCACTTAACATGAATTGGGCACTTTGACATGCAAACCCAAACTTTCCTATTTTAATACTATTTGGTCCTTACTTATTTACCTATCATAATTTTCTAAGTCTCTCAACTAGATCCTTTCAAGCAAAATTCACATTCCTAAGATAAATTTAAAACATCAAATTTTTACACAAGTACTATCACACATATAAGATATGCAAATAAAATTTTAACTTTTCTATACTAAGGCGCTACCGTTCTGATCCCACGCATGCTATCTCGGTTGAGGAGATTGAGGTTAGGCCAAACTTGACTTTTGAAGAGGAACCAGTTCAGATATAAGAGCGTGATGTAAAGGTTTTAAGGAGGAAGTCTATTCCACTGGTTAAGGTACTTTGGGGTAATCACAGTTCTGAGGAGGCCATGTGGGAACCCGAGGAGGCAATACGACAACAATACCCTCATCTGTTATGATCAGGTAAATTTTGAGGCTGAAATTTTCTTTTAGGGCGTAGAGTTGTAATGCCCCAAAATCCTAAGTAATTGTTTTTGTATTTTTGTGATACACAACTGGGTATCTGTTTCAGTGGTTAAGTGTTCTGGGAAGTGTCTGAGAAGTCTTGGGTTCAAGCCTTGGCTTCTGCAAAATTTTATTTTTATATGAATAAATCCTGTCTTTAGTCACTAGGCTCTTTAAATAAATGTGGGTATTACATGATAGAAAGGGCCTGCTGGTCTAGGGGATATGTGGCGTGTCATTGGTACTGAGGGTCTTGAGTTCGAGTCCTGCTGGGCACAAAGGAGTGTTTATTTTACTGTTCTTACCGTATGGGTGGTAGATGTTTACCGAAACACTACCAAGTTGAGTGGAGTTTGAAATTGGTGGTTGATGAGATTATGATGGAGAGATTTTAGGAGGAAAATGTGGGATGTTAAGATTGTGGAAGAGTTGTTGCCGAATGGGTACTCTAATCACTCAGAATTCGACTTTGGGGGATGGTATTGCTCTCCATTTCTATTGTTGTGTTTTGGGGTTGCTCTCTCCTCCCTTTCGATTTTTGACATTGCTTTCGGGTTCTTTTCATTCTTTGTTTTGGTAGCCGAATATTTCCATTGACCATCAGGTACTTTTCGTGTTGGTTTTGTTCTTCATCACAGTGCCGTACTGACTGATTTTCTCTTTTTCCTCTACTCCCTTAGCAATCATTCTTTCGCTTGTTCTTCTTTGTTTTGGCTGAATACCCTCCTTTCTCTTTTCTCAAACTCTTTCAATTTTTAGCTTGGGTTTTGATCGATTCTCTCTTTCTTCTCCCTTTCTCAGTCGATTTCCTCTTTGACCGATTACATTTTCTTCTCTCCTTCAATGTTACTTTGCCCAATTATTGCATCTCTCCCTCTCTCTATTTTGTTTTCGACTTTTTGTAATCTTTCTTTGAATAATCAGTAAGGGCTTGGTTCTTCTTTATTCTCCCTTTCTCTATGTACAGTAATATTCCTTCTAACATTTTCCTTTGCTACCGGTTATAGCTAGGGATGTGTTGGCGCTAGCCTTGCCTCTGTCGTGTTGGGTACTTATTTTTGGGATAAGCCGATTGCTTCTCTTCCCTACAATCGGTTTTGTGTTTTCAGTAAGTGCTATATGTTGGTTCAAACTACTTATGCGAAGAATATTAATGAAGGTTAATAGAATTTGGTTGTATGCAGACCTTCACCAAGGAGATGGAAATTAGTCTTTGTTAGTGGTTTAAGTGGGCTAAGCCACATTCATTCAATCAAGACAAGTATTAGTGATTATTTTGGGATAATTATTGAGAAGAGCTGTTAGCCCTGTTGTCAAATGATTAATGGAATCTCTTGGTTGAATGTAGGTTTTGGTGCTCGTGGCTTATTCGCACATTTTCGTACAAGGTGTGTACAAACATTACCTCTAATCGTAGATCAGCAAAAGCTGAAATAAGTGGCCGTAGATGCTACACGGGCGTGCGCTCGCTCGTGTGGAAGTCCGTATTCCTAAACATGGGCATGTAATCATTGAGGCCGGCTATAATCGATTTCATGGGCCGAGGCCGTTTTGGGCCATTTTGGGCCGAACTAAGCTGTCTAAGCGCTACTCGTTTAAACCATACAGACGTTTGATGAATATTGGGCCGGGTTGTGTAATCCATACGACCAAGGCCATTTCTGGGATATGTGGGCCACACAGGCGTGTGGGCACACGTGGGTCGCATTGTGGGTCGTGGGCCCATTTTTACTATTTGACTATTAAGGTTGCACGGGTTGCGAAGACGACTGTGGACCTACTGTTGGGTCGCTAAGTGTCCTTAGACCCCCAAATTGATAATATAACTAAAATGCCCCTATATGGTAAAATGACTTATATGCCCCTATGAGATGTATGGTTATGTTGAGCATGCCATTTTATATATATTGATCACACATATGATATTATGACATGATGCATGACATGTTGCATGGGGATGGGATTTATTCTGTTTGGAAGAAGCGTACTGTACTAATAGCTCTACTGCAAATACTGTTTAGTGCCGCAACCGGTACTACATGGAGTGTAGGGTTGCACGAAGATGGAGTGTAGAGGCTGGTTGGGTAGCATTTTTTGATTGCATATCTGTACTGTATTGTCACTGAGATAGGCTCAGGCCCACACTGATACTGATACTGTATTGGGCTAAGGCCCTAACTGAAACTGAACCGTTACTGAATTGGGCATAGGCCCAAACTATATATGCTCACTGATAGATTATTTGATATGGGATTACACACTAAGATTTCATAACTCACCCATCTATTTATCTGTACAGGTAATTCCCAAGCTTAGGCAGGTCGATGCTACGAGGGACTCGAAGGTGGCCACACAGCCAAACGAACTTTCGCATTAGGTTTTAAAATTATAAGTAGTTTCATTTTGGGTATTTTTAATGTAATAAGACCTTTTTAAATTTTTAAGCTTTAATTTGGGGTTTTACTTATTTCGATTTATATTTGTTAGTAGTAGGAAATGAGTTTTGAAAAGATAAATATTTTTCAAAACACCACGTTTATGCAACATATTTTGAAAGCTTCCATAAGAAATAATGTTTTAAAATTAATATCAATTTAATATTATTAACTTATGCCAAACAACTTAAGTTTTGAATGTGAACGAGGCATTCTAAAATCTTCATTGAGAGTACAAAAAGGTTAAATATTTAGAATGGGTTCTTCAATGATATTATACTTTGCAAAAAATACTTCAAATGTGACATCGCTAGATTCGGCCATAACGTCTGGGTCAGGTTTGGAGTGTTACAATGACAATATGATTATGTGAAATTTTTGTTAAGAAAATTTATCATTAGGGTGCTTAATTTGATAAAAAGAACTAAATAGCATAAAGCGTAAAACTTGAGTTCTAATTGTAACGCCCCCACGCCCGAAACCGTCGCCGGAGTCGAGCTTGAGGAGTTACCGAACATAATTTATCAAATTAAGAACTTCAAATCTTTTGTTTCTACATTCACAGCATTCTAGCTACTCGCGTCATAGTTACAAGAAAAATCATATCTCGAGTTACGAAACTCGAAATCAACATATGTAAATTTTCCCCAAATCTAGACTCATATATCTATTTACTAATTTTTTTCTAGAATTTTTGGTTGGTCCAATTAGTACAGTTTAATAGTTAAAGTCTCCCCTGTTTTAGGGTTTGACTACTCTGCAATCTATGTATTACGAATCAGATATATCTCTATACAGAATTTCAATGACTACGAGGTTTGTTTCTTTTCAAACTAGACTCAATAAGTAATCTGTACATATAAATAATGACTTCTAATTATTTTTTTACAATTTATTATGAATTTTTAAAGTCAGAATAGAGGATCCAGAAATCACTCTGGCCCTGTTTTACAAGGTTTCAAATATCTCATAAATTATAATTTATATGCCTGTTTTTTTTATCCATATGAAAATAGACTCATTAAGCTTCAAATTAATAACTTCCTCATCAATTAATTCCATTTATACTATTTTTAGTGATTTTTCAAATTCATGTCATTGCTGCAGCAATATTCTGTTTTAAGGCAAATTTCATCTTTTCATGAGTTGTTATGAACTAGATAACCTATTAAACTTCCATGATATCAAACATGATCTAAATTTAACCATCACCATGACTTATCAATATCAAACATTTTCTCAACCAATCATGGCCATATCATAAAATTATTTACACAAAATAAATATATTGCTATACAAGCCATACTTAAGTTTTACAAGCCATTTACCCAGATGAAAGTCCTTTGGATAGTGTAATCGAACCTTCGACCCGTAACGATTCCCGAGTTGGCTTGTTCAAAACTACAGTAAATAAAGAGGAGGGAGTAAGCATAAATGCTTAGGAAGTTCATATGTAAATAACAAGTAACATAACAATACAAATATACCAAACAACTTTAGCATGGTATCACCAAAACATATATCATATTTCTAAACATCATTCATCATCTTACTACCTTATCGTTGTTGTATCTATTATCAACCCGAGGGTTAAGAACATACCTGTACAAAGTGTCCATTTCACAACACTTACCAAAATGTCACTTGCATCTTAAGTGTTCTTTCATTTCACTAGAAATTTCACCCGTTGAACACATCGGAATACAACTCGGATACACGGATAATTTGCACATAAGTGCCTCATATGTAATCAAGAAATCATGTAACCCGCCCCTAAGTGAACTCGGACTCAACTCAACGAGCTCAGGCGTTCGCATCCATAAGTGAACTCGGACTCAACTCAACGAGTTCGGATGCCTAGTTACATTTCACGAACTCGGACTCAACTCAACGAGTTCGGACATTCGCATCCATAAGTGAACTCGGACTCAACTCAACGAGTTCGGATGCTCAACCATCCTAGTGACATGTCACTTGTATCCAAATCTATTCCTAAGGTTCAAACGGGCTTTTTTCCTCGATCTCACATTGCCGTCTTCCATGGAATATCGGAACCGATACTCGGTAGCAATTCATATTTATCAAGTAGTAAACATAATTTGCATATTACTCAACATTATCCACAAAGCATAATATTTCACGATAAAAAAATCAGCATATCATATAATTAACATCAATAACTTAAAAATAACAATTATGCTACATTATTTACACATGAACTTACCTCGTATGCGTAAATGACTACTTTTACCATTTCGTCCACAACTTGGTATTTTTCCTTTTTAGCCCGAATTTCAGTTTTCCTTGCTCTATCATTTAAAATATAGTCTAATTAGGACTCACATTATTCAAATTGACCCAAAATCATATTTTGGCAAAATTATAGTTTTGCCCCTAAACTTTTGCATACTTACACTTTTTCCTCAAAGCTCGTAAATTAAACTTCAGCCTATTTTCTTATGTTTTATGACATTCTGATCATTTTTCCCTTCTATGGAAACATCGAATTCTCACTAACATGTACTTATAACTATTAGGTATTTTTACTGATTAAGCCCTTTTGCTAGTTTTCGCTTAAAACCGAGTAGCACAAGTTGTCTAACATAATTTAAAACCTCATATTCTATCATAAAACACCAAAATACACAAATTTCACCTATGGGTATTTTTCCAAATATGAACCCTAGGTTGAATTATTGCTAGCATAAGCTTAATTGAGCTACCGGGACTCCAAAAACGTAAAAATTATTAAAAACGAGGCTAGAACGGACTTACAATCAAGCTTGGAAGCTTGAAAAACCCTAGCCCTGGTTTCTCCTTGCTATATTCGGCCATGGGGCTGAAGATGAGCAAAATTGGCTTTTAATTTTGTATTTTAATTCATTTTACCCCTAAATGACCAAAATGCCCTTACTACTAAACTTTCCAAAAATTCCATCCATGTCCAATTTTTGTCCATAGACTTAGAAATTGGTAAAATTTCTATTTAAGACCTCCTAATTAATATTTCAAAACAATTTCATACTAGAAACTTCTAGAATGCAAATTTTACAAATTATTCGATTTAGTCCCTAATTTCAATTTAAGCACTTTATGCATAAAATTTCTTCACGAAATTTTCACACAATCATGCAATCATATCATAGACCTCAAAATAATCATAAAATAATTATTTCTATCTCAGATTTTGTGGTCACGAAACCAATATTTCGACTAGGCCCAAAATCAGGATATTACAACTCTCCCTCCTTTAGGGATTTTCGTCCTCGAAAATCTTACCAGAAAAGTGGTCTTCACTTAGATTCCTCAATTTCATATTCGGTGCTAAAGAACTTTCACTCAGGCAGTGCGTCCAATATATCTCATTAATTTCTCATATATTCTGAAAGTTTACGAACTCATCTCTTAATTGTTCTTAAATTTTCAACCCTTCTCCGTTTCCCTTGTCATCTTGACATAAAACCAGATCTCAATTTGGTTAATGGAGACTAGAATTCCAAGAAATTCAACAATCAAAAAGACCTGAAATTCCATGAATCTGATGAGTAGGAATTCATTCAATACCGATATGATTTATAGATCTCGCCAAACATTTAACAATAGGATACATCACATTTTCCTCTTTCCGCCATGGAAATAATTCTGATATGGCCTCAAGAATAATCCTTCTCATTTCCATCCCAATATCAACACTGGCAAGGATAATTTTGATAGATCCCAATGCTCGGCTTTAACCTCTTTAACAACTCAGATTTTATGTAACATCGAATGCTCTAAACTATCACATTACCTCACTGTCTTGAAACACATCACAATTCATACAACGGTACATTACTGAAAGTCAGGAAGTCTTTACTCAATGTAGACTAGTCTAGTTCAGACGCTTCGGTTACCAATATTCTCATCTATCCGAACTCTGTCAACATGTGATAAACTTTTCAGCTTTCACAAGACGAAAGCCTTATCATTCGTAGTGACTTTAACTAATATCCAACTCTTTCTAATAAATATACACTTCTCGTTCAGACTATTTACTCTTTTATCTGTACAAAATGAAATTCTATTATCAGACTTGAGAAAAATAATCCTGACATAATTGTCACATGAAACCTTTCAAATAAATAATTCACCATACCGACTGAAACTCGCGCTTTTATCACCTATGCCTTTACTGATGTCAAATCCTTACACAGAAATTATAAAAAATCCCAATACTAAAATCACCACATTACCAAGATCAAATTAGAAGTATAGTCATATTTGACATGATTATCACGAGCTGAAGAACGCACTTCGAACACGAGTCATAATTGACAAATTATGGAACAAAGATAATAAGGAAACCGAATAAAGAAATCCAAGATAGAGAAATCCAGAATAAAGAAATCCAGAATAAAGAAACCCAAGATACGATACTATACCGGAGAATCGAAAACCAAACTCATAGAGAAAATACAGAATACCCCGATAATTCTTCAAAGAAAGAAAGTCCAGAAGAAAACATCATTTAATCCCACTGAAATCAAATATAACAAGATCAATATATCTTCCCATACATATATATCAGATGAAGCATCAAGTAGAAGAAACAGAATCATAATATCATATGTATTCTCTCATCAATTCTTATCAGACGAAATGAAATAGAATACCCGATGAAATAGAGCAATATAAATTATAAACCAGTCAGACTACCAATGCTTTCATCCAACACTAGGATTAAAAGACATTCCCATATAACAAGAATTTCTTTAGAAGATCAATAGCCATAGAAATATTTCTGAGAACGGGTAAACACATAGAACATCTCAAAAGAGACTGCTAAATCTGTCCAGTCATAACTGTCACACTCAGATAGTTCACATTTCAATTATCATTTCCCCAACTAGTTCTGCCGTCACAAATTTCATATTAAACCATTCACTAAAGAAGGCCAGTTCTGAATAAATTTCGATTTACACTTTTCTCGACCTTGCAACTGAGTAATTCGGTTTACCAAGGAGAATTCCTTTTCTAACTGGGACAGTGCATAACTCCAATAATCTTTACGTCAATCCGATACGTTACTGGCTCTGACTTTACTTATCAGCTCATTTTCAATCTCTGATCATACTTATAATTATTCTATCACTGAACTCTTTGGGTTCTCAACCGAAAACTTATTCAATACAAATCTCATGAAATTCCATTATAAGTACCACTTTGGTAAGGGGGAGGGGTTGTAGGACCTCTGACTCGACTTTCTTATACATACACATGTGACACAACTCCCATCATCATAGCAACATCATCAAAATCATGTCATTCATTCATGTTGGCTTACACCAATTTTCCTATTGTCCCATTTAGACAATATACTTATGCATACATTCTATGTTTTCTAGATAGCTTTACTTATCCATTCATTTAATTAAATTAATTCATGCTCATGACATCATATAAGGCCAAACAAACATAGATATTTGCATCACAATCACAACTTTCATTTTGTGCATCATCATGTACATATCATTAAAATCATATAATTCAGTCCAACAATTTAACATGGATAAGTTCATTTCATTATAATCCTTTATCTCATAAAAAATTGTATATCATTAACATTCATCAACATTCAACGTCCAATCAAGACAAGGACATTTTCATTCGTATCATGATATTATGACCTTTATTCATACCTCTACTATATTCTATTTATTCTGTTCATCTTATCAAGAAAGCCACATACAATACATCGTATGAGCATTAAGCAAATATGGATATTTATCACAACATGAACTTTCATCTCACATATTATCACATATGTATCATAAAATTTTATTCATACTTTTCTGAACCGAGACTTATCATAATCATAACTTTACTCAAATACCTTCGCATAACATTGAACATGATCAGCGTAGCTCGGTTGGAGAGTACCCTGTCTAAATAAGACGGTACTCAAACGCGTCGGAAGACATCACACTATCATAAATCAGTGGCATGTATAGCTAAACTTTTACACATACTAGGTTAGTCCGAGAACCAACTAAACCTACTCTGATACCACTAAATGTAACGCCCCCAAGCCCGAAACCATCGCCGGAGTCGAGCTTGAGGAGTTACCGAACATAATTTATCAAATTAAGAACTTCAAATCTTTTGTTTCTACATTCACAGCTTTCTAGCTACTCGCGTCACAGTTACAAGAAAAATCATATCTCGAGTTACGAAACTCGAAATCAAGATCTGTAAATTTTCCCTAAATCTAGACTCATATATCTATTTACTAATTTTTTTCTATAATTTTTGGTGGGGCCAATTATACAGTTTATTAGTTAAAGTATCCCCTATTTCAGGGTTTGACTACTCTGACATCTGTGTATTACGAATCAGATATCTCTCTATACAGAATTTCAATGACTACGAGGATTATTTATATTAAAACTAGACTTCATAAGGAATCTTTAAATATAAAGAATGACTTCTAATTATTGTTTTACAATTTATTATGAATTTTTAAAGTCAGAACAGAGGATCCAGAAATCACTCTGCCCCTATTTCACAAGGTTTCAAATATCTCATAAAGTATAATTTATATGCCTGTTTTTTTTATCCATGTGAAAATAGACTCATTAAGCTTCAATTTCATAACTTGCTCATCATTTAATTCCATTTATACTATTTTTAGTGATTTTTCAAATTCATGTCATTGCTGCAGCAATATTCTGTTTTAAGGCAAATTTCATCTTTTCATGAGTTGTTATGAACTAGATAACCTATTAAACTTCCATGATATCAAACATGATCTAAATTTAACCATCACCATGACTTATCAATATCAAACATTTTCTCAACCAATCATGGCTATATCATAAAATTATTTACACAAAATAAATATATTGCTATACATGCCATACTTAAGTTTTACAAGCCATTTACCCAGATGAAAGTCCTTTGGATAGTGTGATCGAACCTTCGACCCGTCCCGATTCCCGAGCTGGCTTGTTCAAAACCACAGTAAATAAAGAGGAGGGAGTAAGCATAAATGCTTAGTAAGTTCATATGTAAATAACAAGTAACATAACAATACAAATATACCAAACAACTTTAGCATGGTATCACCAAAACATATATCATATTTCTAAACATCATTCATCATCTTACTACCTTATCGTTGTTGTATCTATTATCAACCCGAGGGTTAAGAACATACCTGTCCAAAGTGTCCATTTCACAGCACTTACCAAAATGTCACTTGCATCTTAAGTGTTCTTTCATTTCACTAGAAATTTCACCCGTTGAACACATCGGAATACAACTCGGATACACGGATAATTTGCACATAAGTGCCTCATATGTAATCAAGAAATCATGTAACCCGCCCCTAAGTGAACTCGGACTCAACTCAACGAGCTCAGGCGTTCGCATCCATAAGTGAACTCGGACTCAACTCAACGAGTTCGGATGCCTAGTTACATTTCACGAACTCGGACTCAACTCAACGAGTTCGGACATTCGCATCCATAAGTGAACTCGGACTCAACTCAACGAGTTCGGATGCTCAACCATCCTAGTGACATGTCACTTGTATCCAAATCTATTCCTAAGGTTCAAACGGGCTTTTTTCCTCGATCTCACATTGCCGTCTTCCATGGAATATCGGAACCGATACTCGATAGCAATTCATATTTATCAAGTAGTAAACATAATTTGCATATTACTCAACATTAACCACAAAGCATAATATTTCACGATAAAAAAATCAGTATATCATATAATTAACATCAATAACTTAAAAATAACAATTATGCTACATTATTTACACATGAACTTACCTCGTATGCGAAAATGACTACTTTTACCATTTCGTCCACAACTTGGTATTTTTCCATTTTAGCCCGAATTTCAGTTTTCCTTGCTCTATCAATTAAAATATAGTCTAATTAGGACTCACATTATTCAAATTGACCCAAAATCATATTTTGGAAAGATTACAGTTTTGCCCCTAAACTTTTGCATATTTACACTTTTGCCCAAAGCTCGTAAATTAAACTTCAGCCTATTTTCTTATGTTTTATGACATTCTGATCATTTTTCCCTTCTATGGAAACATCAAATTCTCACTCTAACATGTACTTATGACTATTAGGAATTTTTACCGATTAAGCCTTTTTGCTAGTTTTCGCTTAAAACCGAGTAGCACAAGTTGTCTAACATAATTTAAAACCTCATATTCTATCCTAAAACACCAAAATACACAAATTTCACCTATGGGTATTTTTCCAAATATGAACCCTAGGTTGAATTATTGCTAGCATAAGCTTAATCGAGCTACCGGGACTCCAAAAACGTAAAAATTATTAAAAACGAGGCTAGAACGGACTTACAATCGAGCTTCGAAGCTTGAAAAACCCTAGCCATGGTTTCTTCTTGCTATATTCGGCCATGGGGTTGAAGATGAGCAAAATTGGCTTTTAATTTTGTATTTTAATTCATTTTACCCCTAAATGACCAAAATGCCCTTAGTACTAAACTTTCCAAAAATTCCATCCATGTCCAATTTTTGTCCATAGACTTAGAAATTGGTAAAATTTCTATTTAAGACCTCCTAATTAATATTTCAAAACAATTTCATACTAGAAACTTCTAGAATGCAAGTTTTACAAATTATTCGATTTAGTCCCTAATTTCAATTTAAGCACTTTATGCATAAAATTTCTTCACGAAATTTTCACACAATCATGAAATCATATCATAGACCTCAAAATAATCATAAAATAATTATTTCTATCTCAAATTTTGTGGTCACGAAACCACTATTCCGACTAGGCCCAAAATCAGGATATTACACTAATAGGTAAAGGTGTTTAATAGCTATAGAACCTAAAATTTAAGGCCCTTAAATGGTAATTAGAACATTTTATTTGTGATTGGACATTTATGAGCATAGAATAGATGGTTTAAATTGTTTATTATTAAGGTTATATTTGTAATTTGGTAATTTAACTTAAAATAAATAAAAAAAACCAAATTAAAGCTCCATTATCATCATCATTAACTAAATATTGAAGAAGAAGAATACCATTTTGTTCATTTTAGGGTTTGGTCACTTTAGAGCTTAATTGGTAAGTGATTTTGACTCGGTTTTTATTGATTTCTATGTTTTTGAGATCGTTGCAACTAGGTCTAGCTAGCCCAGGGACTATTTTGCAAAACTGTTGAAGATTTTGAATGTTTCCATTGATGAATACATGAGTATTTTGATGTTTGATGATAGATTATGAATGTTTGTTGTGAGATATACAAGTTTTGTTAAGTAATTATTAGTGAAATTGTAAATTTTGGGTTAAATTGTGAAATGTGGAAATTTAGTGGTTAAAATGTGAAATAAATGAAAAATATGGGCTGCTAGGGGCATAATAGGAATTCGGCTAGGCTTGGGTTGTGATGAAATTGAATGAATTTTGTTTTACAAGTTTAGGGACTAAATTGTAAAAATGGTGAAATTCTACAGGTAAAAGTGTTAATGTGCTTAAATGTGTGTTTTGGATTAAATTGAATAGAGAGATTATTAAATATGTTAATTTTGAATATATTTAGATCAAGAAAAGCAGAATTTGGATCTAGATCTGGGGAAAACTAAAGTTATCGACTAATCAACTTATTCCGTTGTTTTCAGATCCGAGGTAAGTTCGTATGTGATAATTTACATTTTAAGTGTATTTTTAAATGCTTTGATATTGTATAAGTTGTGAATACGAGATTTCAGATAAGTTCGACAACGACTCGATAGTAAATCGGCATTCAAAATTTCAGTTGAACCTTAGGAATAGTTTAGGATACTAGTGACATGTCATTAGGGGATACATTGAGTTGGCTTCAGGCCATGATATTAGCATTTCGGGTGCAAGTTATACCGATTTGGATTTGAGCCATGAATATTGATTGATTTGGCTTCGATCCAATATCAGTACTTCAGATAGAAGTTATCTTGATTTAGCTTTGGGCTATTGTATAGGTACTTAGTGTGCAAGACTCCTAAGTATCCGACTTCTATTTCGAATGGTTCAATGGGTAATTGAATAATGTGCTTGAGAATAAGATTGGTATGAGATGGTACAGGTATATGCATAAACCATATTAGCTTTGAATTGAAGAAATGGTGAAGAAAGTGTATAGTTTTGTGAATGAGTAATTGAAAGATTTGTTAGTTCATGTGAATTCATGTATCTATAATCAATTGTTGAATTATGTGAATATGATTATATCGTTTATTTCATATGAGCTTACTAAGCTTTATAGCTTTGTTTATTTTCCCGTGTTTTATAGTGTTATCAAGCTTGCTTAGATTCGGGGATCGTCAGAGATCGCTTCACATTATCCACCTATCACTTGGTACCTATGAACTTTGGTATTTAAAATATATGGCATGTATAGGGACTTTGGTGATTTTGGAATATGTGTTGATATGA
Source organism: Gossypium hirsutum (assembly GCF_007990345.1). Lineage (NCBI taxonomy): Eukaryota > Viridiplantae > Streptophyta > Magnoliopsida > Malvales > Malvaceae > Gossypium > Gossypium hirsutum. The sequence continues at coordinate 47,525,019 of NC_053424.1, forward strand.
ATTTTGTAACAGCCCTAACCTGAATCCGATCGCCGAATTAAGGCTAAGAGGCATTACCGAACTAAACATTTAATAATCTCATTCACATTGTAAATAAACATAAACAGAGATCGACCTGAAATACATACTGATATTTAAGTTATACGCCATTTTCGTATGGCCAAAATATTTACAATTTCAAAACATCGTTATCATCAGCCTAACCTATACATGCCATATCGAGTCCAAAATATAACTGTACCCAAAAAGATCGATAGTGTGATTAACTGCTGACGATCCCCGAGTCGGTGGCCAGAATCAACAATCTATAAAACTGAGAAATAAAGAACAGAGTAAGCTTTCAAAGCTTAGTAAGTTTTAAGCAATACAAAAAATTAAAACTTGTCATTTAAATCAAGCATTTAGTATCACAAAACTAATATTCTAATTAGTTATCACTTGGCCGAATATACACAAGTACACCAATTAAAAAGCCTATTGGCCGAATATATATGTATATAAATATATGAATACACAAATAAATTTCAGCACATACTTTACTTTACTTTATAGCTCATACAATTAATTTAAGTCACATACTTTCATATAATGACAGACATCGACCGAATAGGTCCTGCTCTTATTCGTAGATATAGTAATCATTCACACAGATATATCGTTCTTTGATACTAATAATTCACCTTAAAAATCAATTCACATGCGAGTACATAATACGAACCTGACTATCATAATGTATCATACATAATCAATAGTAGTTTACCTCGAACTTTCGAATTCATAATCTTACTTGAATCACCAGCGTTAAGCCTGCTAGGTTTAAAACCCGAATCCAGTCACTAAGCCAGCGGGATTTAACCCAGATATAATACCAGCATGAAGCCTGCGGGACTTTAAGCTCGAATATAATACTAGCACTAAGCTAGCGGGATTTAACCCAGATATAATACCAGCACGAAGCCTGCGGGATTTAACCTGGATATAATACCAGTAGGAAGCCTATGGGATTTAACCCGGATATAATTCCAGCATATAGCCTGCGAATCTTTAAGCCCGGATACACATCAAATATCATGCATATTTAATCATATATTAACACATCTCATTCAACATATCACATTAGTAGTCATTTGCTACATTTGGATGCAAGCTCCATATGAACATCATCATTTACATTTCGGTTCAAAAGTAATACACAGATATCACATATCCATTTCACCATTCAAGCTTAACCCATAGTGACCATGCAACTATATGTCATATACATAAATTATTTATCACACAACTTAATTCAAGTAGAACCAAAAGGTCACAATTCATCTAATATATAGATATCAAGGCATCATCAATTATATACTAAAGGTGACTACTTAAAACTTACCTCGGATATACTTGAACGGTTGCAGAAAGGCTACTCAATTACTTTCTCCTTTCCCCTATCCAACTTCGACCCTCTTTGCTCTTGAGCTTAATAAAACAAATAGATTTGTTTAATTACTTACTCAACTTTACTTCTTAATAGTCACATTTGACAATCATATATAACTTCAATATGTATTATATTTTATAAAATATGCCATGACTTGATTTCATGCTTATTTAATCTATATCTAATTCGCACATACAAGCAAAGATTCACATAACTGATCATGCTTCCTTAGACATGAATTTAACCATATTCCCGAATGTCTCTATAAGCATAAGGTACATACATAAGGCATATATATATACCTATATATGACTATCACAATTTAATCATTTACTCATATTTATGCACAACCGCGTATACACATGCATATATATAATGCATGCTTTAAAATCATATACTTTTATTTATGTTTTCAAATTTACACTATAGCTCCAAGACATATAACTAACTTCGAATGTCAACTTATTACACATTTACCACATTACCAATTGCCATTTATCATCAATGCCGCACACACAAATACATACATACTCATATGCATAAAATCCATTTATGATTAATATATAACCCATTCAACCCTAACTACTCAACTTAACTTTCATATTCAATTCCATTTTATGACCGAATGTAGCAAAATTCATATAGGTTTCACCTATGCCAAACAATGACTGAACCATCTAATCATGCTTATGGCCAATTCTATCTTGCTCAAATCAAGGTCATAATTCACTTAAAAGAAATTCTAACCTTTCATACACTCATATCTAATGTTATAAGTAATGCCGAATGCCCAAGCTTAACCAAACTCAAAATTTAACCTTCATCATTTTAATTAATCACTACCTATTCTTCAAAACCTCAAATACAAGGAAATTAGAACCTATACACTTATACCGAATTAGCTAGCACATATAGTCCTTGGCCGAATGTTACTAAACTCAAGTCACCATAATCTTAATATTTATCACCTTATATAATATTATCAAAATGGATTAATTATACTTATATATATATACTATCAAAGCCAAACATAATAATTTCACCTATGCATAACATTACTCACATTTCATTACTTACATTATTCAAAATCATACCCTTAAAAATCATGTACAATACCGAACCCTTAGATATTCAACCATCGAATTTATTCATTTCAAATCACCCAAACGTTATTTGCTCACATTTTAGCATTTAAATACAAAACACTGTTCAAGTCATTAAGCAAGTCCAAGTTCGACTATTACACATATAAGTACTAGCAATTTAAATTTTTAACTAGCTCAAACTTCTTTCATCAACAATTCTTCATCAAAACATAAAGGCAATAATCCAATCCCTTCCTTATCTACCATAACTGAAAGCTCAATTCATCACCTAAAATTCAAAGTTTTGACATGGGCTAAGTAAGAAACTTGATAATTAACTTAAAACAAGCTAAAATTTCAAAAATCTAACATAATTTACTAACCTTCCTCAAGCTTAAAATGACCGAATGTCTTGCCCCTTTTTTTTTCTTTAAAATTCGGCTAAGAAGAACAAAGATGAAACTTTGTTTTCTTCACCCCTTTTTTTATTTTATTATATTCATCAATATTATAAAATACAAAGCCATTTAGTTGCCATTAAACTAATAAATAATACATATATTTTATATTAAACATCAACATGGCCGGCCACTACGTTAAAAATGGATAATTTGACATGCAAGTCTATTCTTTTTATATCATGCATTAATAGACCATTTTTAAATTAACCTATCACATTTCAAAAGTGTCTCACATAAGTCCTATTTAATAAATTTCACATACAAATGACAAAATCAAAGCATGAAACTTTCACACATGCATTTACACATATAATAAGCATAGAATATAACGATTAATTATATTTTATGACTCGATTTTGTGGTCCCGAAACCACTTTTCGACGAGGGTCAAATTATGGCTGTCACAACTCTCCCCCCTTAGAAATTTTCGTCCCCAAAAATCTTACCAGCAAAAAGATTAGGATAACGTTCTTTCATCGAGTCTTCTGGCTCCCAAGTCGCTTCTTCAACCCCGTGTTTGAGCCACATTACTTTCACTAATGAGATTTTCTTATTTCGTAGTTCTTTTACTTCACGAGCCAAAATACGAATCGGTTCTTCTTCGTAACTCAAATTAGATCGAATCTCAACCTTTGATGGACTAATTACATGCGATGGATCGGATCTATAACGTCGAAGCATCGAAACATGAAAAACATTGTGAATCTTTTCAAGTTCAGGGGGCAGAATCAATCTGTATGCTACCGGCCCAACTCGTTCGGATATATCATATGGCCCGATGAACCTCGGACTCAATTTGCCCTTACAGCCAAATCTGAACACCTTTTCCCAAGGTGAAACTTTAAGAAAAACTTTGTCTCCGACCTGATACTCAATGTCTTTTCGTTTTAAATCCGCATACGACTTCTGACGATCTGAAGCTGCTTTTAGGCTTTCACGGATCACTTTTACTTTCTATTTAGCATCTTTAATCAAATTAACCCCAAAAGTTTTACTTTCACTGAGCTCGGTCCAAAACAACGGTGTACAGCATTTACGACCGTACAAAGCCTCGTAAGGTTCCATCTTAATGCTTGATTGAAAACTATTGTTGTAAGCGAATTCAATCAAAGGCAAATACCGTTCCCATGAACAACTAAATCAAGGATGCAACATCTCATCATATCCTCGAGTATCTGAATTATCTGCTTAGATTGACCATCGGTCTGGGGATGAAAAGCTGTGACAGTCTAAATTAGACCCTAGTTGGAATGTAGTTTCGGGGCCATAAGACCGAGTCCCAAGAATTTATTTAAGATTTAGTTGCATGTCCTCTATGTGTATTAGTGCATGTGTGAAAATTTGATGATTTAATTTAGACTTATGAATGTGAATTTTGTGTGATTGACTTAGTTGAGAACTTAAGAAAATATGATAGGGGAATGTGTAAGGACCAAATAATAACAAAGTGAGAGATCTTGGGTTTGCATGTCAAATTGCCAAAAAAACCCAAGTAGTGGCCGGCCATGCCATGATGCCCATCCCTTAGGTTGAATTTCAATGCAATTATTTATTAGTTAACAATTAAAATAAATAAAAGAAAGGAATTAAAAAGGAAAAGATGAACAAAATGAGGAGGGAAGAAGGAGTGTTCATGTTTTCTTTCTTTTGCAATTGCCGTAACTAGAGGAAGAGGAAGAAGGAAGATTCGGCCAAGGTGGTCCTCTAGATTAAGGTATGTTCAAGGTTATTTTTGGAAGTATATACAACCTTTGGGTGATGAGTCTAAATTCTATCTATCTCATGGTTGGATTTGGGGTTGTTGGAGAGTTAGGATTCGGCTAAGGAGCTTAAAAATTTTAGTTGATACCTTGATGTTATTAGCATGCTAGTTATATGGATGTGTTAAGTTGCTTGTTATGTTAGCATGAAAGTTGAAATTGTTAAGCTATTTTGTTGGAGGTGCCGAATTTAGGACTAAGAAGAGAATGAGTATTCGGCTAACATAGTGGAAAGGTGGGTGTTGCCGATTGTTAGATTTAGACTATGGGAGTGGCTATAATGGGCATTAAGATGTGGAACTTAAAAAATGTAGTTATATGTGGATTTACATGATGTTACAAATAGATGTGAAAATATGCTAGATTAGGAAAATTCGACCAAGTGTTCATGAGATGAAATTAGGTGTTTAAATGATGTTATAGTTGACATTGTACATATATACATACATTCGGCCATCTAATTGAGTATGAAGGTGGTGTTAAATCTAATTGTGATGCCCATTCGGAAGTATATATACATATATATATATACATAAGTATGCCCATTCATGATGTTACCTTTAATTCTGTGTATAATCGACTAAATGGGTAATTAGCGAGGATGGTTGCCAAATATACAAACATACATATGCATGTGTAATTAAATTATGAATGTTTAGCAAGATGGTTAAACTAGTTGATTTATTGATTAAGCTCAAGGAGTTAAAGGAGGAGAATCAAGCAAAGGCAAAGAAAAGATCATCGAGTAGCCGAGTTGGAACCGTCTTACCCAACACAAGGTAAGTCATTAAGCATATATTTGGTATTGATTTAAATGATCGTAATACCTATGTAATTGTGTTTAATGAGGTGAAATGTATAGAAATGTATATGTATGTAGAGATGAAATTGTCGAATGTAAAACAAAAGGAAGTGAAGCGTATAGAGTGGCTAGTTTTCGGCACTAAGTGTGCGGGCAATAAGTGTTCACGGTTGAGAGATTGGCACTGAGTGTGCGAGCTTGAAATGCATGGCACTGAGTGTGCGAGCTTGAAATGCATGGCACTGAGTGTGCGAGCTTGAAATGCATGGCGCTAAGTGTGCAAGTTTAAAGTACATGGCACTAAGTGTGCGCGGTTGATTATTAAGCACTATGTGTGTGAACCCACTATATATTTTCTATAAATTATTTCCATTAAGGGTGCGACTTTACCGAGTCGATTTTGGACAGCGAAAAGGGTAAGTACCTTGAGTTCATGGCTAATAGGCGCTATGTTTATATTTGGAGTTGAGCTTGGTAAGTTTTGAACCTATGTGATGAGTATAATTGAAGTCACATACATAAGGTTCATCGCGAAATAGGTGAAAGGTCGTTTAGTTGTATGATTGTAATGAAAATAAAATGATGTATGGAAATGCCTCAATTATTCTATAGAATTGTGTATGAAATGTCAATGTAGGACTTGGTATGAGATTGAACCATAAGGTCTAAGAAACTATGGCATAGTTCGGTATGGATGGAGTACTTAGCCTCATTTCGTTTTTTCCTCTTGTGAAAATTTTATTAATGGATGGTAGTGTAATGCTTATGACTTACTGAGTTATATACTCATTCGGTGTTTGCTTGTCACCTATTTTAGGTTTCTTGGACTCTACTTTTTGCGTACTCGGGACCGTCATCGAAGTCATCACACCGGCTAGAAACTTTTGGTATTTTCTTCTTAGTTGGCCTAGGAGAACGTTTCGGCATGTATAGGCTATTATGTTTGTTGGAATTTTGTTATGTAAACTTTTAGCCATGCGAAAATGGCATATATGTTCAGTTGGATTTGGTTCTATAATACTTAGCTACGAGTCTTAGAAATTTTGGTTTTGGTAATGTGGTCATGACTGATAAAGGACCACTTCGGTTTTGGTTGAGTAATAGTTGAGGTCTACTCATTTACTATGCCATATGTCATGGCTGATTATTTTCGGTGTTAAACTCATAATATTGCTATAGCATAGTAGGGAGATGCTCGGTGATGGTTAGCCTTTGGTACGGCTGGTCGTGGTCATAATTGGTGATAGCTATGATGAATCACTCGTTAGACCAAGGAAAATCATGAAATAGGCATAGTTCACTCTAGTAACAGATACAGACAGCAGCAGTGATGTGAGATTGAAAAATCACTAAAAATAGTAGAAATGGAATTAAATAATGAATAAATTATGAAATCTAATCTTGATGAGTCTATTTTCATATGGAAGAAACAAAACGTCCACATGAGCTGTATGTTAGGAGATATTGAAATTCTTGTGAAACTGGACTGGAGCGATTTCTGGATCCCCTGTTCCGATTTAGAAAATTCAGCGTAAATTTTATTGAGATAATTAGAAGTCATACCTTGTATGTACAGATTCTTCATCGAGTCTAGTTTCATTAGAGACAAACGGCATAGGCATTGAAGCCCTGTACAGGGAGATATTTAAGTTGTAATGTACAGAGGTCAGAGTAGTTGAAGCTTGAAACAGGGGAGACTTTAATGAATAAAATGTACTAATTGGCCCAACCAAAAATTCTACAAAAATTCCAACATATAGATATATGAGTCTAGTTTTGGGAAAAATTTACGGAATTGGATTTCGAGTTTCAGAACTCAATATATGATTTTTAAAGCGACTACGATACAGTTAGCCAGCTTGCCTGGAACAAAAAAAACAAAATAGGGGGAAATAAATGAAGTAAGCTCGGTAACACCTCGTGTTCGATTTCCGGTAACGGTCACGGGATCGGGGTGTTACATTTGAATGGTATCAGAGCTATGGTTTAGTCGGTTCTAGGACTACCATAGCGCGTATGAGTCTAGCTATACATGCCTTAATGTTAGTGCTTAATAATGTGATGACTTCGGATGGTTAAATTTTTTGTTTGTTTTGATTAGCAAATGGAACCCGGGTCAGAGAGACCCTTTGTGGATGATGTTGAAAGTGTAGCGGCTGCTCCTGCGCAAGGGACACCGCCTGTTGAACCTCAGTCATCTGCAAATAATCAAGATGAAGGGGCGAAACAAGCCTTCTTCACCATGATGAATGAGTGGGTCGCGCAATATGCCCGAACCTATCCGGCTGTCCAACCATTCCCGAATATAAATAATCCACCCCAAGAGCCCGTAATGCCATCGGTTACTGATCCTGTGAGGCTGAGTAAACCCCCTGTGGACTTGATTAGGAAGCGCGGGGCCGAAGAATTCAAGGCCATAGTTATTGATGATGCCGAAAGGGCCGAGTTTTGGCTTGATAACACCATTCGGGTGTTTGATGAACTGTCATGCACACCCGATGAGTGTCTAAAGTGTGCTATATCCTTGTTGTGAGACTCAGCCTACTATTGGTGGAGGACCTTGATTTCCATAGTCCCAAAGGAACGAGTTACTTGGGATTTCTTTCAAACGAAATTTTGAAAGAAATATATTAGTCAACGGTTCATCGATCAAAAGCGTAAGAAATTCTTGGAACTCAAGCAAGGCCGTATGACAGTATCTGAATACGAACATGAGTTCGTAAGACTCAGTCGGTATGCTCGGGAGTGTGTGGCTGATGAGGTTGCTATGTGCAAAAGATTTGAGGAAGGATTGAATGAATATTTAAAGCTACTAGTGGGTATTTTGGAGATAAAAGAATTCGTAACACTAGTTGAACGAGCCTGCAAGGCGGAAGAACTTGGAAGGGAGAAGAAGAAGGCTGAATTTGAAGCTAGAGACTATCGTAAAAGATCGACGGGTAAAGCTCCGTTCTCGGCTGTAAAGAAGTTCAGGGAGGACACTAATAAATCGAGGACGACTGCGAAAATTTCCATTAGAGCACGACCATTGATAGACTCACGAGCTACTTCGGTTGCTAGTGTGGGCAATAACCGTCAAGAGAAACCTGAATGCCCCCAATGTGGAAGACGACACATAGGTGAATGTTGGGGTAAGTCTACTAACAGGGGCTATTACGGATGCGGTTTGAAGGACCACTTCATTAGAGATTGCACGGAGCTTGATGAGAAAAATAAGATGCAAGGTGCAAGACCTAGTGGAATGACGGCTAGGGGTAGACCACCGAGAATTTCAGGAGGTAAGGGTGGTAGTCAGAGAGGGGCCTCTGATGCGGCTGATCGAATCGAGACTCGTACTCCTGCTAGAGCATATGCCATCCGCGCACGAGAGGAGGCATCCTCCCCTGATGTCATCACTGGTACTTTCACTCTCTTTGATACTAATGTGATTGCATTCATTGACCCTGGCTCTACTCATTCATATGTATGTGAAACCTTGGCATCCAGTAAGACTCTACCTGTTGAGTCTACTGAGTTCATAATTCGAGTGTCAAACCCTTTGGGTCAATACGTACTTGTTGATAAAGTGTGTAAGAGATGCCCTCTATTATCCGAGAATCCTGTTTTCCGGCTGATTTGATGCTTTACCGTTTGATGAATTTGATGTTATTCTTGGTATGGATTGGTTGACCGTACATGATGCAGTAGTGAATTGCAAAAGGAAAACCATTGATTTGAGGGGTGCAAATAATGAGGTAGTCCGAGTTGAGTCTACTGATTTAAAGGGAGTGCCAGCGATAATATCCTCGATGATTGCTCAGAGATATGTGAGAAAGGGGTGTGAAACATACCTTGCGTATGTATTTGATAGCAAAGAGATGGAAAGGAAACTTGAATCAATACCAGTGGTCTGCGAGTATTCGGATGTTTTTCCAGAGGAGTTGCCGGGGTTGCCACCAGTACGAGAGGTGGAATTCGGCATCGAACTTGTACCTGGTACCACGCCAATCTCGATAGCCCCGTATCGTATGGCATTAACGGAATTAAAGGAATTGAAAATTCAATTGCAAGAATTGACGGATAGAGGTTTCACTCGACCGAGTTTTTCACCATGGGGTGCACCAGTATTGTTTGTGAAAAAGAAGGATGGATCCATGAGGTTGTGCATCGACTATCGTCAGTTCAATAAAGTGACGATAAAGAATAAATATCCGTTACCGCGTATAGATGATTTGTTTGATCAATTGAAGGGAGCCTTAGTGTTTTCAAAGATAGATTTGAGGTCGGGTTATTATCAGTTGAGAGTTCGAGACTCAGACATACCCAAAACCGCTTTCAGGATGAGATATGGTCATTACGAGTTCTTAGTGATGCTGTTTGGGCTCACTAATGCCCCTGCGGTATTCATGGATTTAATGAATTGAATTTTCAGACAATACTTGGATCGATTTGTGGTTGTGTTTATTGATGATATTTTAATTTATTCCCAAGATGAGGCTGAACATGCAAAGCATTTGAGATTAGTATTACAGATTTTACGAGACAAGCAGTTATACGCAAAATTCAGTAAATGCGAATTCTAGTTAAGAGAGGTTAGCTTTTTGGGACACGTAGTATCCGTATCGGGAATTAGAGTTGACCCGAAGAAAATTTCGGCCATACTCGATTGGAAACCTCCGAGGAATGTTACTGAAGTTAGGAGCTTTTTAGGACTCGCCGGATACTACTGACGGTTTGTAAAAGGTTTCTTGATAATAGCTGCACCGTTGACGAAACTACTTCAAAAAGATGTTGAGTTTGAATGGTCAGAAAACTGTCAGGAAAGTTTCGATCGACTAAAAACCTATTTAACTAAAGCTCCAGTGCTAGTACAGCCGTAGTCCGGCAAAGAGTTTGTCATTTACTGTGACGCATCTTTGCTTGGGCTAGGTTGTGTGTTGATGCAAGAAGGTCGAGTTGTGGCTTACGCGTCGAGACAATTAAAGCCGCATGAGAGAAACTATCTGACCCATGACCTTGAATTAGCAGCCATAATGTTCGCCTTGAAAATATGGCGACATTACTTGTTTGGAGAAAGGCGTCATATTTATTCGGACCACAAGAGTCTAAAATATTTGATGACTCAAAGAGATCTAAATCTACGAAAAAGACGTTGGCTTGAGTTGTTGAAAGACTACGAACTTGTTATTGATTATCACCCGAGAAAGGCTAACGTGGTTGCCGATGCTTTAAGTCGTAAAGTACTATTTGCTTTGAGAGCGATGAATGTTCACCTGTCCGTCTCACCCGATAATGCGCTAGTAGCTGAAATAAAGGCCAAACCATTATTGATTCATCAAATACTTGAATCCCAGAAAGTTGACGATGAATTGGTTGCTAAACGAGCTGAATGTGCTTCGAATGAGGAATCAGAGTTTCGGATTGACGACAATGATTGCTTGACGTTCAAGAGTCGATTATATGTTCCAAGAAATTCGGAACTTATTTCGATGATTTTGAATGAGGCTCATAATGGCGGAATGTCTATCCATCCGGGTAACACGAAAATGTACAATGATTTGAAACGTCAGTTTTGGTGGCCTGGTATGAAACGAGACATTTCTGATTTTGTTTCGAAGTGTTTGATATGTCAACAAGTGAAAGCAGAACATCAAGTGCCTTCGGCATTACTTCAGCCAATCATGATCCCCGAATGGAAATGGGATCGGGTAACAATGGACTTTGTATCTGGGTTACCGTTGACACCGAGTAAGAAAGACTCGGTCTGGGTTATTGTTGATAGACTGACAAAGTCTGCTCATTTTATCCCTGTCCGTACAGATTTTTCACTCGATAAATTGGCAGAATTATATGTCTCCCAAATTGTCCGATTGCATGGGGTACCTATTTCTATTGTGACGGATAGAGACCCAAGATTTACATCGCGATTTTGAAAGAAATTACAAGGAGCATTGGGTACCAAGATGCATTTTAGCACCGCATTTCATCCCCAGACCGATGGTCAATCCGAATGGGTAATTCAGATACTCGAGGACATGTTGAGATGCTGCGTCTTAGAGTTCTGTGGTTCATGGGAAAGATATTTGCCTTTGATTGAATTCGCTTACAACAATAGCTTTCAATCAAGCATTAAGATGGCACCTTACGAGGCTTTATACGATCGTAAATGCCACACCCCATTATTTTGGACTGAGCTTAGCGAAAGTAAAATCTTCGGGGTTGATTTGATTAAAGATGCGGAACAGAAAGTAAAAGTGATCCGTGAAAGTCTAAAGGCAGCTTCGGATCGCCAGAAGTCGTACGCGGATTTGAAACGAAAAGACATTGAGTATCAGGTAGGAGACAAAGTGTTTCTTAAAGATTCACAACGTCTTTCATGTCTCGATGCTTCGACGATATAGGTCCGATCCATCGCACGTAATTACTCCATCGGAGATCGAGATTCAATCTAATTTGAGTTACGAAGAAGAACCAGTTCGTATTTTAGCACGTGAAGTAAAAGAACTACGAAACAGGAAAATCTCATTAGTAAAGGTACTGTGGCATAAACACAGAGTCGAAGAAGCCACTTAGGAACTTGAGGACTCTATGAAGGATCGATATCCAAAATTGTTCACTGGTAAGATTTTCGGGGACGAAAATTTCTTATGTGGGGGAGAGTTGTGACAGTCTAAATTAGACCCTAGTTGGAATGTAGTTTCGGGGCCATAAGACCGAGTCCCAAGAATTTATTTAAAATTTAGTTGCATGTCCTCTATGTGTATTAGTGCATGTGTGAAAATTTGATGATTTAATTTAGACTTATGAATGTGAATTTCGTGTGATTGACTTAGTTGAGAACTTAAGAAAATATGATAGGGGAATGTGTAAGGACCAAATAATAACAAAGTGAGGGATCTTGGGTTTGCATGTCAAATTGCCAAAAAAACCCAAGTAGTGGCCGGCCATGCCATGATGCCCATCCCTTAGGTTGAATTTCAATGC
>NC_053424.1:47538015-47561601 GCF_007990345.1 Gossypium hirsutum
CTGGATATAATTCCAACATATAGCCTGCGGATCTTTAAGCCCAGATACACATCAAATATCATGCATATTTAATCATATATTAACACATCTCATTCAACATATCACATTAGTAGTCATTTGCTACATTCGGATACAAGCTCCATATGACCATCATCATTTATATTTCGGTTCAAAAGTCATACATAAATATCACATATCCATTTCACCATTCAAGCTTAACCCATAGTGACCATTCAACTATATGTCATATACATAAATTATTTATCACACAACTTAATTCAAGTAGAACCAAAAGGTCACAATTCATCTAATATATACATATCAAGGCATCATCAATTATATACTAAAGGTGACTACTTAAAACTTACCTCGGATATACTTGAACGGTTGCGGAAAGGCTACTCAATTACTTTCTCCTTTCCCCTATCCAACTTTGACCCTCTTTGCTTTTGAGCTTAATAAAACAAATAGATTTGTTTAATTACTTACTCAACTTTATTTCTTAATAGTCACATGTGACAATCATATATAACTTCAATATGTATTATATTTTATAAAATATGCCATGACTCGATTTCATGCTTATTTAATCTATATCTAATTCGCACATACAAGCAAAGATTCACATAACTGATCATGCTTCCTTATACATGAATTTAACCATATTCTCGTATCTCTCTATAAGCACAAGGTACATACATAAGGCATAGATATATATACCTATATATGACTATCACAATTTAATCATTTACTCATATTTATGCATAACCGCGTATACACATGCATATATATAATGCATGCTTTAAAATCATATACTTTTATTTATTTTTTTCAAATTTACACTATAGCTCCAAGACATATAACTAACTCCGAATGTCAACTTATTACACATTTACCATATTACCAATTGCCATTTATCATCAATGTCGCACACACAGATGCATAGATACTCATATGTATAAAATCCATTTATGATTAATATATAACCCATTCAACCCTAACTACTCAACTTAACTTTCATATTCAATTCCATTTTATGACCGAATGTAGCAAAATTCATATAGGTTTCACCTATGCCAACCAATGACCGAACCATCTAATCATGCTTATGGCCAATTCTATCTTGCTCAAATCAAGGTCATAATTCACTTAAAAGAAATTCTAACCTTTCATACACTCATATCCAATGTTATAAGTAATGCCGAATGCCCAAACTTAACCAAACTTAAAATTTAACCTTCATCATTTTAATCAATTACTACCTATTCTTCAAAACCTCAAATACAAGGTAATTAGCACCTATACACTTATACCGAATTAGCTAGCACATATAGTCCTTGGCCGAATGTTACTAAACTCAAGTCACCATAATCTTATTATTTATCACCTTATATAATATTATCAAAATAGATTAATTATACTTATATATATATACTATCAAAGTCGAACATAATAATTTCACCTATGCATAACATTACTCACATTCCATTACTTACATTATTCAAAATCATACCCTTAAAAATCATGTACAATGCCAAACCCTTAGATATTCAACCATCTAATTTATTCATTTCAAATCACCCAAACGGCATTTGCTCACATTTTAGCATTTAAATACAAAACACTTGTTCAAGTCATTAAGCAAGTCCAAGTTCGACTATTACACATATAAGTACTAGCAATTTAAATTAACTAGCTCAAACTTCTTTCATCAACAATTCTTCATCAAAACATAAAGGCAATAATCCAATCCCTTCCTTATCTACCATAACTGAATGCTCAATTCATCACCCAAAATTCAAAGTTTTGACATGGGCTAAGTAAGAAACTTGATAATTAACTTAAAACAAGCTAAAATTTCAAAAATGTAACATAATTTACTAACCTTCCTCAAGCTTAAAATGACCGAATGTCTTGCCCCTTTTTTTTCTTTAAAATTCGGCTAAGAAGGACAAAGATGAAACTTTGTTTTCTTCACCCCTTTTTTTATTTTATTATATTCATCAATATTATAAAATAAAAAGCCATTTAGTTGCCATTAAACTAATAAATAATACATATATTTTATATTAAACATCAACATTGCCGGCCTTTACGTTAAAAATGGATAATTTGACAAGCAAGTCCATTCTTTTTATATCATGCATTAATAGACCATTTTTAAATTAACCTATCACATTTTAAAAGTGTCTCACATAAGTCCTATTTAATAAATTTCACATACAAATGACAAAATCAAAGCATGAAACTTTCACACATGCATTTACACATATAATAAGTATAGAATATAACGATTAATTATATTTTATGACTCGATTTTGTGGTCCCGAAACCACTTTCCGATGAGGGTCAAATTAGGGTTGTCACAAATTTGACCATTTGTGTTGGCTTATAAATGTTATGTATATAATGTTGTATATGGCCCTATAAGTTGACCTATTTGGCTTAGTTGGTGATATATATATGTGTATGTGCTAACTCCATTTTGTGATGTGGTTTAGATTGCTTGGTGAAGGGTTGATTGTGGATTAGTAGTTTGAGTAGCTAATGATTGAATTTGAGATTGGTATGCTTGTGGTTATAGGCAAATGAATGTTTAGATGAAATAGTGCATGTAGATGTGTTGTGCAAGCGAGTTTTGTATGAAATTTAATGGTATATTATGGTATTGATGTGTTAGTAGCGGTTGGTGTTGAGATGGTATGAATTATGCTTGAAAAATATTAATAGAATGGTTATTTATGCCTTGCATTGGTGCCAATTGGTTTGATGTAGGTGTGTACCAAATTGGGTGGCAAAATGTGTAACATCCCAAAATAGGGCCTAGTTAGAATAGTGGTTTTGGGACAATAAATTTGACGTTGAAATATTTATTTTATGATTATTATGAGGTTTAGAATTTGAAAATATGCATGTCTTAAAGTTTCATCAGGAAATTCTATGAGGAAGGTGTCCAATTGGTAAATAAGGACCAAATTGAATAAATTGCAAAACTTAGATTCTAAAAGTAATTTGTATGAAATTCCTTTAAATTATTAATTAGAAGGTCTTCAAGAGCAATTTTCACAATTTCTTTGAAGGTCTTCAAAAGCAATTTTCACAATTTCTTTGAAGGTCTTCAAGAGCAATTTGCCCAATTTCTATGTTTTTCTTGACAAAAATAGGCATGTATGGATAAAATTTTAAAGAAAGGGATTAAGGGCATTTTGGTCATTTGGCTAATTAATGAAATAAAATGGGAAAATGAAGGCAAAAATCAACCATTCTTCTCCCTCATCCAGCCGAATTTCTCAAGCCCTCTATAGCTAGGGTTTTCAACATTTTCAAGCTCAATAGTAAGTGTCCCCAAGTCCCATTTTTAATGTTCTTCGCATTTTTTAAATTCTGGTAGCTTACTCTCTCCATTTCTACCCATATTTTAAGTTAGGGTTCATGTTTCTAAAGTGACCCATGTATGACATGTTTATTCTTTGATGTTTTATGGTGGAATATGAAAGTTGTATGTGTGTTAAACATCTTTTTCTAAGTGATTTTCATGAAAAACCCCTAAAAGGACCTTTTTGTAAAAGGTGTAAAATAGGTGGTAAAAATGGGAAATAATTGAGAAATGTGGGCTGCCATAAGAGGAAAGAACAATTGACTAGGCTCGGGTAAGGTAGAAATTGCCTGCATTTTGTTATACGAGCCTAGGGACTAAATTGTAAATATGTAAAAGGTTAGGGGCAAAACGGTCATTTTGTTCATGGGTGAAATTTAAGCTCAAAAGAATAATGTGAGGTATTGATGATTCATTTTTATTGTTATAGACCCCGAGGAGCAAATTCCGGAGGTCGATCGAGGGAAACGAAAGGTTTCGGTATAACGGAGACAAATACCAAGTAAGTTCGAATAACTTTAAGTAAATTACTAAAATGCCTAATTATGTGTGTTATGAATGCATGATATTTAGTTATAATGATGGCAAGAAAATCCATGAAATATGTCAATAATAATGATATGATAATAAATATCCCGGTTGAAGTAAAAAGGGGAAATTCGATGGATAAACCATGACTTACGTGACTTGAGATCCTGTATGTGTTGCAGAAAAGGATTTAGCCCGAACGGGTAATCTGTTGATCTCAAACTTAGAAAGGATCTAGCCCAGACGGGTCTTCCTTGCGTGATCGAGCCTCCCGAAGAACATGTGTGCATTGTGGATTTAGCCCAGACGGGTAATCTGATTAGGGTCTGAATTTAGCCTAGACTAGTAATTCAGATCCGAGCTCATTGAGTGTGTTTGTCTCTATAAGGGATTTAGCCTGGACTGGTAATCCCGACAGCACCTTATGAGTTTACATTACGGGGGATTTAGCCTGGACTGGTAATCCCGCCGTAAGATGTGAAGTTCGTGGGAGTGCATACATGAGATGATCTCTCTTATAACTTGACGGTAAATGGATAATCCATCAAGATTTTCTGAGTAACTCAACAGGATTAATATGTAATACAAAAATGAAAATGTTGAATGATGAGCTCATCTTAGATAAGTTACATAGTGTGATATTATGTGACTAACTTGTTGATAGAGTGCATGTGATAGGGAAACCATTCCATACTTGTTGGTTTATTTGCCTATTATGGTTGCATGCTAAAAAAATCGGTAAGTTTATTTTCCAAATATTCGGGCTGACTAAGCATGTAAATTTTTACCCCTCTCTTTTCCCTATCTTACAGAGCTCTTGGACTCACGAAGATTGGAAGACGATTGGAGAGTCAACACACTATCATCTTGTCTAGCTTTGGTATATAGATACTCTTATTTTGTTCAATGGCATGTATAGGGCTATTGTTAGTTTTGTAATATGTGTCATTTGATTAGCCAATATGAAGGTTTGTAAGGTGTACATGTCCACATGCATATGGCCATAGGATTTGGCTCATTTTCTTATAAGGTATGACCTATATAGTTGTGCATATTTGTGTTCTAATGTTATTGAGATGAATGAACATGGCGTATCGTAAGTAGACACACATGTAACTGATCGCGTTATTTCGTGATAGGTTTTAAATATTTATAATTAATCGTTCTTGAAACTAACTATTATCGCGATGTAGGAAAGTGTACCTATCAAACAGTAGTATAGTTTTAGCAAGATCGGATTGTCGAACCCAAATGAACTAAAAGTACTAGTAATGACTGTCTTTTTATTTTCTAGCCTAAGAATAATGGGGTGTTGTTTTAATTAACTAATTATCTAAACTAAGAACGCATAGAGAAAATAATTGGGGAATTGCTTTTGGAAAAATCGATTGACTTGAGACAATACCAAAGGAAAAATCCACCTAGACTTTACTTGTTATTCTGGCTCCGAATCGGACGATTTATTCATTCAACTTGTTCTGTAGAGATCCCTAAGTTATGTTGTTATCCCTATTCAAGACTAATAATGTAATAGCCCAAAATTGGGTCTAGTTGGAACAAAGGTTTCGGGACCACAAATTCTGAGATAGAAATAATTATTTTATGATTGTTTTGAGGTCTATGATATGATTGCATGATTTTGTGAAAATTTTGTGAAGAAATTCTATGCATAAAGTGCTCAATTTGAAGTTAGGGACTAAATTGAATAAGTTGCAAAACTTGCATTCTAGAGGTTTCTAGTATGGAATTGCTTTGAAATATTAATTAGGAGGTCTTAAATAGAAATTTGACCAATTTCTAAGTTATGGACAAAAATTGGATATAGATGGAATTTTTGAAAGTTTAGTAAGGAATGGCATTTTGGTCATTTGGTAATTAAAAGAAATAAAAAGGGAAAATAAAGCCAAAATTGACTCATCTTTTTCATGGGGGCTGAAATTAGCATGGGGGAAGCCATGGCTAGGGTTTTCAAGCTTTCCAAGCTCAATAGTAAGTCTGTTCTAACCCCGTTTTTCAAGTTCTTTACGTTTTTGAAATCCCGGTAATTTGATTAAGCTTATTCTAGCAATAATTTAAGCTAGGGTTCATATTTGGAAAAATACCAATAGGTGAAATGTGTTTATTTGGATGTTTTATGATAGAATAAGAGGTTTTAAATTCTGTTAGACAACTTGTGCTACTCGGTTTTGAGTGAAAACAAGTAAAAGGGCTTAATCGGTAAAAATACCTAATAGTCATAAGTATATGTTAGAGTGAGAATTTGATGTTACCATAGGAGGGAAAAGTGATCAGCCTATCATAAAACATAATAATAAGGGATGAAGTTTAATTCCCGAGCCTAGGGGCAAAATTGTAATTATTCCAAAGTTTGAGTTAAGAACTGTTTTGAATATTACATTAATTAAATAAGTAAAATATGATGTTTTAGATCTCGGAAAACGAGATTTGAACCTAGAATGAGAGAAAAATCGAAAATTGGGAAAGTTGGTAAAATGGCTGTTTTAGTATCGAGGTAAGGTCATATGTATAATAAGAATTAATTTATGCATGTTTCAATGTAAAATTGATATATTTATTATAATTTCCGAGGTGTTGAAAGTATGTAAGTTGGTATGATAATAATACAACAACAATGCTATAATTTATATTTGAAAGTTAAATTTAGTGAATTAATTGAATTATGTTAAATTAAATGATTATGGTGCCAAGTTTATGAATTGATTTAAAAATATGTCTATGGTACATGAAGTGCATTGAATTATCACACATAAATGTGATTTCTATGATTATGGATATTATGAGAAATTGTAAGTTCATACGATTTTTAATAAGGCAATGTGTAATTTAATGTTATTGCCTTGATATTAAATGAGATGGAAGTTTATATGTAAGTAAAACATCAATTTTACTTGTATTATGATATTTTATAATAATGTTGGAAATATGTTTGTTGATAATTACTTGATTGGTGAAATTGTTGGAAAAGAGAGAGAAATCCCGGTTGAACCTTCGGAAAGATTGGTTGATACAGATGGTATGTAGCTAGGTCACATGTATGGTGCTGAGTGCACATCATGTGTAAAAGAGAGCTACAAGACATTATGATGTAGCTAGGTCGCATGGGTGATACTATGTGTACACCAAGTAGACAAGAGAGCTACGGGATATATGTAGCTAGGTCGCATGCGTGGTTCCAGGTGAAGGACACCATGTAGACAAGAGAGCTACGAGATAAACTGGCTAGGTCACATGGGTGGTACTAAGTGTTCACCATGTGTACAAGAGAGCCGAACTATATGATGGGTGGAGCTATATGCTGAAACCACCAAGAATCGAGGATTGATCCGAAGTGTTCAACGGGAGACTCTCTATGTATTGCTTTGTGAGTTTTGTGATGAATAAGTGCAGGAACTTGGTTATGTGAATCTTGTGTACATGAAGTGACCATGATGTCGTAAGGTTATAAACAAGTAAATTACACGTGAGGATGATTTTATGGTGGTCTTGTAATCATGGGCCTATACTTGTGATGTATGAAATGTGGTGAAAATGATTTGTGAAATGTATGTTAAAATGAGGTTAATACAAAGAAAGTGTGAAAGAGTGAATTAGCAATAAAACTGTTTTGGACAGTAGCAGTGATGTGAAGTTTAAAAATCACCAAAAATAGTATCAACTGAACCAGATACTCAATGAGATATCAAATTAAAACTTATTGAGTCTATTTTCATATAAAATAAATAGAGCAAGAAAAGGAGTTCGATATTTTGAGATATTTATGTTTTTGTGAGACTGGTGCAGAATGATTACGTGATCCCCAGTTCTAACTTTGGAAAATCACAAAAATTTGGATAAAAATAATTAGAGGCTTAAACTTATATATTTAAAATATATAATGAGTCTATTTTCAAGATAAATCAACAAGAACATTATCTGAGTTCTATACTGTGAGATAATTAATTTTTAGTGAAGAGTGGTCAAAACTGTCAGAATGTGAAACAGGAAAAACCTTAAAGAATAAACTGTACTAATTGGATAAACCAAAAATTATGAAAATTTTATGGTGGAAAGATATGTGAGTCTAGTTTCAGGGGAAATTTACGGATCTTAATTTGGAGCTCTGTAGCTCGAATTATAAATAAGTAAGTGACTATGACTCGTGTGGACAGTTTGTTGTGAGCATTTATTAGTAAATTGTGAAATCGTACTTATAAGAATGCTATATACATTAAGGATGTGGAATAGAGAGGAGGAGGAGGAAAATAAATATATGTGGAATACATGGAAACTATGGTATATGAAATATTGATATAATGAAATAAATGATATGTGTTTATAAGAAAACAGAAAGAGAATGATATGTATCATGACATGTATATATATATGACTAGTCTCAATGTAATGCTTGTTGGGTATGGAGTTGAATTGAAATGTTTCAGGCAAACGTATTATTTTGCGCATCTGAATTGTGGTATTTTATAAAGATATGATCTAGTTTTTAATATGAATGCTTGATGATTAAGCTGAAGATATTTGGTAAGATGATAATCTTGGTATAAATGTATAAGTGGTACTATAACAAACATGGTAAAATGAGTATAGATACACATGTATGATGACATACAAATGCTATGTTTGTGGTTTAATTGAGAATATTTAATCATAAATGAATACCATGTTATATGCTTTTGATTTTGTATAAGTGTGTAAGAGATTAAGGTTGACCAAAGCTTGGAAAATAGCCTAGGTATATTCCACACAGGTAGAGACACGACCATGTGTCTCAGCAGTGTATGGAACACGACTTTGGGACATGGGCATGTGGAACCTTAAAGCATGAAATTTCCAAAATTTTCGTAAGTTCTCGGTTTAGTCCCGAACCCTTTCTAAAGTATGTTTTGGGCTCCGTAGACTCAAATAAGGGACTATGTGTAAGTGAATGAACGTTTTGAAATATGAATGAAATTTTATGGCCTGTATTTTAGTTTAATGTTTGTATGTTTGTCTGGTAATGCCTCGTACCTTATCCCGGCCTCGGGTACGGGTAAGGGGTGTTACATTTAGTGGTATCAGAGTAGGTTTAGTCGATTCTCGGACTAACGTAGCAAGTGTGAGAGTTTAGTAATACATGCCACAAATATGTGATAGTGTGATGTCTCCCGACACTAATAAGGACCATTTTGTTTAAAATGAAGTATTCTCCAATCGAGCTACATCTGACCATTTAATAGTAATATTGAAGTATTTGAATAAAGTGTAGCTATGATGTGTTAAACTCGGGAAGGTATGAATAAGAATTCGTGATATATATATGTTATAATATGTGAGATGAAAGTTTATATAGTGATATATTTATTTATATTTGTTTGGCCTACATATGCTGTTGCATGCTTGACTAAATTAATTAGTTAATGTGATGACAAAGTTATTCAAAATTCATAGAATGTATGAGTGAGTGCACTTGTTTGAAATGAGATAATTGGAAATTTTATGTAAGACAGATATGAATAATAAATTATTTGAAGTGGATAGTATGATTATAATGACATATTTGGATAATAAAAAAAATGTGTCATATAGAGATATGTCAGAATCGAGTTAAAGACTGTACGACCTCACCCCCTTACCGATGAGGTATATATAACGAAAATTCATGAGAATCATGTTGACTAAGTTCCTAAGTGTGGAATCAAAGAGTTTAGTGATAAAATAATTATAGATATGACCAGAGACTGAGAATGGTTGACAAGTGAAGGACAGAGTTAGAGAAATATCAGAGTTGACTGAGTTATCTTGGGATTCAAATTGATGACAGAGTGTTTCTGAAAGTATCGCCTTGAAAAAAATTAGTTAGTAATGCTAGAAATTATGAGAAAGATACTAAACCTCACTCTGGTAAGATTTTCGAGGACGAAAATCTCTAAATGGGGGGAGAGTTGTAATAGCCCAAAATTGGGTCTAGTTGGAACATAGGTTTCGGGACTACAAAATTCGAGATAGAAATAATTATTTTATTATTATTTTGAGGTCTATGATATGATTGCATGATTTATGAAAATTTCGTGAAGAAATTCTATGCATAAAGTGCTCAATTTGAAGTTAGGGACTAAATTGAATAAGTTGCAAAACTTGCATTCTAGAAGTTTCTAGTATGAAATTGCTTTGAAATATTAATTAGAAGGTCTTAAATAGAAATTTGACCAATTTCTAAGTTATGGAGAAAAATTGGACATGGATGAAATTTTTGAATGTTTAGTAAGGAAGGGCGTTTTGGTCATTTAGTAATTAAAAGAAATAAAAAGGGAAAATAAAGCCAAAATTGACTCATCATTTTCATGGAGGCCGAAATTAGCATGGGGGAAGCCATGGCCAGGGTTTTCAAGCTTTCCAAGCTCAATAGTAAGTCCGTTCTAACCCCGTTTTTCAAGTTCTTTACGATTTTGGAGCCCCGGTAATTTGATTAAGCTTATTCTAGCAATAATTTAAGCTAGGGTTCATATTTGGAAAAATACCCATAGGTGAAATATGTTTATTTGGATGTTTTATGATAGAATATGAGGTTTCAAATTATGTTATACAACTTGTGCTACTCGGTTTTGAGTGAAGACGAGTAAAAGGGCTTAATCGGTAAAAATACATAATAGTCATAAGTATATGTTAGAGTGAGAATTTGATGTTGCCATAGGAGGGAAAAGTGATCAACATGTCATAAAACATAAGAATAAGGGATGAAGTTTAATTCCCGAGCCTAGGGGCAAAAGTGTAAATATGCAAAAGTTTAGGGGCAAAATTGTAATTTTTCTAAAGTTTGAGTTAAGAACTGTTTTGAATATTACATTAATTAAATAAGTAAAATATGATGTTTTAGATCTCGGAAAACGAGATTTGAACCTAGAATGAGAGAAAAATAAAAAATTGGGAAAGTTGGTAAAATGGCCGTTTTAGTATCGAGGTAAGTTCATATGTATAATAAGAATTAATTTATGCATGTTTCAATGTAAAATTGATATATTTATTATAATTTCCGAGGTGTTGAAAGTATGTAAGTTGGTATGATAATAATACAACAATAATGCTGTAATTTATATTTGAAAGTTAAATTTAATGAATTAATTGAATTATGTTAAATTAAATGATTATGGTGCCAATTTATGAATTGATTTAAAAATATGTCTATGGTACATGAAGTGCATTGAATTATCATACATAAATGTGATTTCTATGATTATGGATATTATGAGAAATTGTAAGTTCATATGATTTTTAATAAGGCAATGTGTAATTTAATGTTATTGCCTTGATATTAAATGAGATGTAAGTTTATATGTAAGTAATACATCAATTTTACTTGTATTATGATATTTTATAATAATGTTGGAAATATGTTTGTTGATAATTACTTGATTGGTGAAATTGTTGGAAAAGAGAGAGAAATCCCGGTTGAACCTTTGGAAAGATAGGGTGATACAGATGGTATGTAGCTAGGTCACATGTATGGTGCTGAGTGGACATCATGTGTACAAGAGAGCTACAAGACATTATGATGTAGCTAGGTCACATGGGTGATACTATGTGTACACCATGTTGACAAGAGAGCTATGAGATAAACTGTCTAGGTCACATGGGTGGTACTAAGTGTTCACCATGTGTACAAGAGAGCTGAACTATATGATGGGTGGAGCTATGTGCTGAAACCACCAAGTATCGAGGATTGATCTGAAGTGTTCAACGGGAGACTCTCTATTTATTGCTTTGTGAGTTTTGTGATGAATAAGTGCAGGAAATTGGTTATGTGAATCATGTGTACATTAAGTGACCGGGATGTGGTAACATTATAAACAAGTAAATTACACGTGAGGATGATTTTATGGTGACCTTGTAGTCATGGGCCTATACTTGTGATGTATGAAATGTGGTGAAAATGATTTGTCATATGTATGTTGAAATGAGGTTAATACAAAGAAAGTGTGAAAGAGTGAATTAGCAATAAAACTATTTTGGACAGTAGAAGTGACGTGATTTTTAAAAATCACCAAAAATAGTAGAAATAGAATTAGAGACTGAATGAGATATCAAATTAAAAACTAATGAGTCTCTTTTTATATAAAAGAAACAGAGCAAGAAAATGAGTTCTATATTTTGAGATATTTAAGTTTTTGTGAGACTGGTTCAGAATGATTACGTGATCCCCTGTTCTGACTTCAAAAAATCACAAAAATTTGGATAAAAATAATTAAAGGCTTAAAATTATATTTTAAAATATCTAATGAGTCTATTTTCAAGATAAATCAACAAGAACATTATCCGAGTTCTGTACTGTGAGATAATTAATTTTTAGTGAAGAGTGGTCAAAACTGTCAGAATGTGAAACGGGATAAATTTTAATGAATAAAATGTACTAATTGGCTAAACCAAAAATTATGAAAATTTTACGGTGGAAAGATATGTGAGTCTACTTTCAGGGGAAATTTACAGATCTTAATTTTGAGCTCTGTAGCTCGAATTATAAATAAGTAAGTGACTATGACTCGTGTGGACAGTTTGTTGTGAGCATTTATTAGTAAATTGTGAAATCGTACTTACAAGAATGCTATATACATTAAGGATGTGGAATAGAGAGGAGGAGGAGGAAAATAAATATATGTGGAATACATGGAAACTATGATATATGAAATATTGATATAATGAAATAAATGATATGTGTTTATAAGAAAACAGAAAGAGAATGATATGTATCATGACATGTATATATACATATGACTAGTCTCAATGTAATGCTTGTTGGGTATGGAGTTGAATTGAAATGTTTTAGGAAAACATCTTATTTTGCGCATCTGAATTGTGGTATTTTATAAAGATATGATCTAGTTTTAAATATGAATGCTTGATGATTAAGCTGAAGATATTTGGTAAGATGATAATCTTGGTATAAATGTATAAGTGGTACTCTAATAAACAAGGTAAAATGAGTATGAGATACACATGTATGATGACATACAAATGCTATGTTTGTGGTTTAATTGAGAATATTTAATCACAAATGAATACCATGTTATATGCTTTTGATTTTGTATAAGTGTGTAAGAGATTAAGGTTGACCAAAGCTTGGAAAATAGCCTAGGTATATTCCACACAGGCAGAGACACGGCCATGTGTCTCAGCAGTGTATGGAACACGGCTTTCGGACACGGGTGTGTTGAACCTTAAAGCATGAAATTTCCAAGATTTTCGTAAGTTCTTGGTTTAGTCCCGAACCCTTTCTAAAGTATGTTTTGGGCTCCGTAGACTCAAATAAGGGGCTATCTGTAAGTGAATGAACGTTTTGAAATATGAACGATGTAACACCCCGTACCCGAGACCGTTGCCGGAGTCGGACACGAGGGGTTCACAGACTAAATTCGCTTACTATCGCAGTCCATTTTAAATTTTCCAGGCAAGCTGGCTAACTGCGTCACTGTCACCTTAAAAATCATATCTTGAGTTTCACAACTCGAAAATCAGCTTCGTGATTTTTCCCTAAAACTAGACTAATATATGCATCTATAAATTTTTTTCTAAAATTTTTGGTCGGGCCAATTAGTACAGTTTATTAGTTAAATTCTCCCCTGTTACAGGGTGCGACTACACTGACCTTCATGCATTACAATTTAGAAATCTCCCTGCACAGAGCTTCAATACTGATGCAGTTTGTTTCTATAGAAACTAGACTCAGAGAGGAATCTATACATATATGGCATGACTCCTAATTATCTCTGGTTAATTTATAATGAATTTCCAAAGTCGGAACAGGGAATCCAGAAACTGTGCTGGCCCTGTCTCACGAGAACCTGAATATCTCTTAACATACTGTCCATATGATCGTTTCGTTACTTTCCTATGAAAATAGATTCATCAGGGTTCGTTAACATAATTTATCCACTATTTAATTCCATTCCTACTATTTTTAGTGATTTTTCACATCCACATCACTGCTGCTGCCAGCATCTGTTTTTAAGGTAAACTTTACCTATTTCATGATCCTCCATGGATCAACTAGAGTTTGTCATACATATACCAAAAATGATCATCAATAACCATTCCCATGGCTAACCGTTACCGACATTTCCATACCTCTCGACGGACAACATACAAAACGATTATAATGTTATGATCAAAGTATATTTAAGCCATTTTCGCATGGCTATCCAAATTTACACAAAACCAAAGGGTCAATGACCAACAACAAAACGGGTAGTCCTATACATGCCATTTCAAAGTTCAACCAAAATTGTACCAAAAGGGGGCTTTGATAGTGTGGGAGACTTCGACTTCCAAAAATCCCGAGTCCGATAGCTGACGAGCCAAAATCTATAGAACAGAGAAACAAAGAAACGGAGTAAGCAATTTATGCTTAGTAAGTTTTGAGCAAAGAGTTTAGACACAACCAAAGTATAGCATTCATGTAGCTAAACGGATAATTTCATATGCACAAATTTTCAATATCATACTTACTTCACATTACCAACCCTTATGTTCATACACAAAAGATCAACTTAGCCAAAGGCCGGTAGCTCATTTATCAACTGAGCGAATACTTATTTGTAAGGGCTCAACTAATTCAAAGCACATACGAAACATACCTCAATGCTGGGATGTTACAAGCGTATTAACTGAAATTTTTACAGCAAGATTGTTCATTCCCGAATCACGTACCTTCGGAATTTAACCGGATATAGCTACTCGTTCAAATGCCTTTGGGACATAGCCCGGTTATAGTAACTCGCACAAATGCCTTCGGGACTTAACCCGGATTTAGTAACTCGCACCAATGCCTTCGGGCTTAGCCCGAAATTAATAACTCGCACAAATGCCTTCGGATCTTAGTCCGGATATGGTCACTTAGCACAAAGCCTTCGGGACTTAGCCTGGACATCATTCGAATAACCATGCACATTTAACAATAAATCATGACACATTCGTATTTCATTTTCATTAGCAAAACTCAAACACAAGACACTTATCACTCTTGCAATTTCGGCTCAATAGCCACACACAAAGAGCATGATTTTGATTTGCTTAAAACATGATCTAATCAAATCATAATTTAAGCTCTATTACTCAAGAACTTACCTCGGATGTTGTCGAACGGTTTCGACGGCTATTCGACCACTTTCCTTCCCTTTATCGGATTTAGTTCCCCTTTGCTCTTGAGCTTAATTCAAACAAATTTAACTCATTAAAGTCTCATTTTGCTAGCTTATGGCCGAATATGACAAGGAGTTTGATAGGTCATATGGCCACCTTTTAGCTCAAATACACAATGGTCATACGCATTTTTAATCACATCAAGCAATTTAATACAATTCATTCGAACATCAAAAGAGAAGCTCAAGGTACTTAGCCCATATATACATTAGACACTAGAGTCACATATGTACGAAATCACAAATCGAATTCAACATACTAGCTAATATTTCCCCTTAGCCGAATTTTCTAAGTCAAGCTAATGCCATCAATAGGCTACCTATGGCCGAACATACACATAACTTATGTACTTATTCATGTGGCCGAACATACATGTCTATGTTGGGGCCGATTGCATCACAACACCATACCATTTCAATTTTTGGTCATGGTTAAACAAAGAACTTAATGTCTCACTCAAAAATGCTAAAAGAAGATTCAAGAATCATCAATCCACCATCACATGCACCATTACAAAGCTTCACTTTTAGCATGCAAATGATATCAACACCAATCCACCTTGGCCGAATATCATCTCCATGACATAGTAAAGATTTGAACCATGGGCTATTTAGAACTCAAGCTAACTACTAAAACATGCATGCATCTCATGGAACATCATCAAACATACCTTAGTCTATCAAACCACCATAGCCGATTTTCTCAAAGCTCTTTTTCCTTCTTTTTCTTTCTCCTATTCGGCCAAGAACAACATGAGAGCTTTTCTCTTCCTTTTTTTTTTTGGTCATGCATGAGAATGATGAACACATTTTTTTTCTCTTTGTTTTCTTCCGTCAATTTCTTATTAGTTTATTGCCCATGCTTCTTATTTTATTCTTCCATTAACACAACATGTTTCATGACATGTTTTGCCCATGCTTCTTATTTTATTCTTCTTATTTTATTCTTCCATTAACACAACATGTTTCATGACATGTTTTGCCCATGCTTCTTATTTTATTTTTCCATTAACACAACATGTTTCATGACATGTTTTGCCCATCATCCCTTGTCATGGCCGGCCACTAGTACTTAGATGGGGGGAAATTGACATGCAAGTCCACTCCTTTGATTACATGCACTATTAGGCCACTTGCATTTGCCTAGCACATTTCTAAATTTTCTCACATAAGTCCTATCAACTAAATTCACATGCAATTAACTAAATCGAAGCTTAAAACTTTCACACATTTATATTCACATATTTTAGACAATAAATATCACATTCAAATAATTTGGTGACTCGGTTTAGCGGTCCCGAAACCGCTTTCCGACTAGGGTCACTTTAGGGCTGTCACAACTCTCCCCCACTTAAGAAATTTTTGTCCCCGAAAATCTTACCGGTAAATAGGTTTGGGTATCGTTCTTTCATCGAGCTCTCGGTTTCCCAAGTAGCTTCCTCGATCCCGTGTTTGAGCCATAACAACTTTACTAACGGAACCCTTTTGTTTCGCAACTCCTTCACTTCACGAGCTAGGATACGCATCGGTTCTTCTTCATAACTCATATCGGCCTGAATTTCAACCTCTGATGGGCTAATTATGTGCGATGGATCAGATCTATAGCATCGAAGCATCGAAACATGAAAGACGTCGTGAATCTTTTCAAGTTCAGGGGGCAAAATCAATCGATACGCAATTGGACCAACTCGTTCGGAGATTTCGTACGGCCCAATGAATCTCGGACCCAACTTGCCCTTACGGCCAAATCTGAGTACCTTTTTCCAAGGCGAAACTTTGAGAAACACTTTATCTCCCACCTGATATTCAATGTCTTTTCGTTTCAAATCCGCATATGATTTCTGACGATTTGTGGCTGCCTTCAGACTTTCACGATTACCTTTACTTTCTGTTCGGCATCTTTAATCAAATCAACTCCGAAAATTTTACTTTCACCGAGCTCGGTCCAAAACAATGGTGTACGGCATTTACGCCCATACAAAGCCTCGTAAGGTGCCATCTTAATACTTGATTGAAAACTGTTGTTGTAAGCGAATTCAATCAAAGGTAAATACCGTTCCCATGAACCGCTGAACTCGAGGATGCAACATCTCAACATATCCTCAAGTATCTGAATTATCCGCTCGGATTGACCATCGGTTTGGGGGTGAAAAGCGGTGCTAAAGTGCAGCTTGGTACCCAAAGCTTCTTGCAATTTCTTCCAAAATCGCGAGGTGAATCTCGGATCTCTATCCGACACAACAAAAATCGGTACCCCGTGTAATCTCACAATCTGAGAAACATACAATTCAGCTAGTTTATCCAATGAAAAATCCGTACGTACGGGGATAAAGTGAGCCGACTTAGTCAGTCTATCCACAACAACCCAAATCGCATCTTTCTTACTTGCCGATATTGGCAACCCAGATACGAAATCCATCGTGACTCGATCCCATTTCCATTCAGGTACCATGATCGGCTGAAGTAATCCTGAAGGCACTTGATGTTCTGCTTTCACTTGTTGACATATTAAACATCTCGAAACAAAGTCGGAGATGTCTCATTTCATACCATGCCACCAAAACCGACGTTTCAAATCGTTGTACATTTTCGTACTCCCCAGGTGAATTGACATTCGGCTACAATGGGCTTCGTTCAGAATCATCGGAATGAGTTCCGAATTCCTTGGAACACACAAACGACTTCTGAACCTCAAACAATCATCATCATCAATTTGAAACTCCGATTCCTTGTTCGGAACACACTCAGCCCGTTTTGCAATCAATTCATCATCAACTTTCTGAGCTTCACGAATTTGATGAATCAATAATGGTTTGGCTTTTAATTCAGCTACTAACACATTGTCGGGTAGAACAGACAAGTGTACATTCATCGCTCGTAAAGCAAACAGTGATTTCCGGCTTAAGGCGTCCGCAACCACATTAGCCTTTCCCGGGTGGTAATCAATGACAAGCTCATAATCTTTTAACAACTCAAGCCAACGCCTTTGTCGCAGATTCAAGTCTCGCTGGGTCATCAAATATTTGAGACTTTTGTGATCCGAAAATACATGGAACTTTTCACCAAATAAGTAATGTCGCCATATTTTTAAAGCGAATACGATGGCAGCTAGTTCGAGATCATGGGTCGGATAATTTTTCTCATGTGGCTTTAATTGTCTCGACGCATAGGCCACAACTCGACCTTCTTGCATCAATACGCAACCTAAACCAAGTAGGGACGCATCACTATAAATGACAAACTCTTTGCCTGATTCGGGCTGCACTAGAATTGGAGCTTCGGTCAAATAAGTTTTCAGTTGATCAAAACTTTTCTGACATTTTTCTGTCCATTCGAACTTAACATCTTTTTGAAGTAGCTTCGTCATGGGTGTGGCTATCATCGAGAAACCTTTTACAAACCGTCGGTAGTAACCGGCAAGTCCCAAAAAGCTCCGAACCTCAGTAATATTTCTCGGAGGCTTCCAGTTAAGTATGGCTGAAATTTTGTTCGGGTCAACTCGAATACCCGATGCGGATACCACGTGGCCCAAGAAGCTAACCTCTCTTAACCAGAACTCACACTTACTGAACTTAGCATATAACTGCTTATCCCGAAAAATTTGCAACACTAATCTCAGGTGCTCAGCATGTTCAGTCTCATCTCTTGAATAGACCAAGATGTAATCAATAAACACAACTACGAACCGATCCAAATATGGTCTGAAGATCCGATTCATCAAATCCATAAATACCGCAGGGGCATTAGTGAGCCCAAACGGCATCACTAAGAACTCGTAGTGACCGTACCTCGTTCTGAAAGCAGTTTTGGGTATGTTCGAATCTCGAATTCGCAACTGATAATAGCCCGATCTCAAATCTATTTTTGAAAACACTGAGGCTCCCTTTAGTTGATCAAACAAATCATCAATACGCGATAACGGATATTTATTCTTTATCGTCACTTTATTCAGTTGACGATAGTCAATGCACAACCTCATGGTTCCGTCCTTCTTTTTCACAAACAATACTGGTGCACCCCAAGGTGAGAAACTTGGTCGAGCGAAACCTCTATCCGTCAATTCTTGCAACTGAGCTTTCAACTCTTTTAACTCGGTTGGTGCCATACGATACGGAGCTATCGAAATCGGCGTAGTCCCAGGTACAAGCTCAATACCAAACTCTATCTCCCGAACAGGTGGTAAACCCGGTAATTCTTCAGGAAAAACATCCGGGTATTCACAAACCACCGGCACAGATTCGGGTTTCTTTTCTAATTCTTTGTCATCAAGTACATACGCAAGGTATGCTTCATACCCTTTTCTTACATATTTCTGAGTCAACATTGAGGATATTACAGCTGGCAACCCATCTAAGTCCGTAGACTCAACTCGGATTACTTCGTTATTTGCGCACCTCAAATCAATAGTCTTGCTTTTGCAATTCACAGCCGCATCATTCACGGTCAACCAATCCAACCCGAGAATAACATCAAATTCATCAAACGGTAGAAGCATCAAGTCCGCCAGAAAACAGGAACTTCGAACCACTAGGGGACATTTCTTACACACTTTGTCGACAAGCACGTAACGACCCAAGGGATTTGACACCCGAATTATGAACTCAGTAGACTCAATAGGTAAAGTCTTACTGGATGCTAAGGTTTCACATATATAAGAATGAGTAGAACCGGGGTCAATCAAAGCAATTACATTAGTATCAAAGAGAGTAAAAGTATCGGTAATAACATCAGGCGAAGAAGCATCCTCGCGGGCACGTATAGCATAAGCTCTAGCAGGCGCACGAGCCTCGGATCTGGTCGTAGCATCTCTAGATCCTCTCTGACCACCACTAGCATTGCCCGTATTTCTAGATGGTCTACCTCGAGCAGTGGTAGCACCCGGTTTCCCACTCTGATTTACATTCTGTTCAGACAACCTCGGGCAATCTTTAATGAAGTGGTCAACTGATCCGCACTTGTAACAGGAGCGGTCATGGAATCTACAACTCCCCGAATGCCATTTACCACAATACTGGCACTCCGCTCTGTCCCGACGATCATTTCCAACACTAGCGACCGAAGTGACTCGTGCACCCACAGGGGGTCGATCGCGATCTCGTCTAGAAAAGCCTGAAGTGTCTCTAGATCGGCCTAAGCCATCTCTAAATTTCTTCGATGACTGTGGGAAGGGCTTCCCCGAAGACCTCTTACGAAACTCCTTTGCTCCCACCTTAGCTTTTCTTTTCTCCATACTGAGCTCCTCGGCCTTGCAAGCTCGCTCGACAAGTGCCACAAATTCTCGGATTTCCAAAATGCCTACATACAGCTTTATATCGTCATTCAGCCCATCCTTGAAACGTTTACACATCACGACTTCTGAGGAAATGCATTCTCGTGCGTACCGGCTAAGCCTCACAAATTTTCGTTCATAGTCGATAACCGACATGGAACCTTGTTTGAGTTCAAGAAATTCCTTCCGTTTTTGGTCAATGAATCTCTGACTGATATACTTCTTTCGAAACTCGGTTTGGAAAAACTCCCAAGTTACTTGCTCTCTAGGCACAACAGAAGTCAACGTATTCCACCAATAGTAGGCAGAATCACGTAGCAAGGAGATAGTACACTTTAGGCACTCATCGGGTGTGCAAGATAGCTCGTCGAGTACCCGGATAGTGTTGTCCAACCAAAATTCAGCTTGCTCGGCATCATCGCTGTCTGTAGCTTTAAATTCAGTAGCCCCGTGTTTTCAGATTCTGTCAACTGGGGGCTTATTTGACCTTATTTGGTCAGTTGCCGGAGGTATTGTAGGTGCGGGGGTGGCATTAGTCGGGAATGGAGGTTGTGGAACAGCCGTATTAGTTCGAATGTATTGGTTGAACCAATCATTCATTACGCTATAGAAAGCTTGTCTAGCTTCATCATTCGGGTTACTAGCATTAGGTTGAGAGTCTGCCGGCGCTGTCCCTTGCGCGGGAACAGGCGCTACACTCTCAAGATCATCAGCTACCGCTCGGTCGGGATCGGGATCCATTACTATAAATAAACACATTTTCAATTGTCAAAAATCACCACACTATCAAATAATCACAAAATGGCATGTATAGCTAGACCCAAACGTATTACGGTAGTCCTAGAATCGACTAAACCGTGATCTGATACCAATAAAATTGTAACACCCCGTACCCGAGACCGTTGCCGGAGTCGGACACGAGGGGTTCACAGACTAAATTCGCTTACTATCGCAGTCCATTTTAAATTTTCTAGGCAAGCTGGCTAACTGCGTCACTGTCACCTTAAAAATCATATCTTGAGTTTCACAACTCGAAAATCAGCTTCGTGATTTTTCCCTGAAACTAGACTCATATATTCATCTACAATTTTTTTTCTAGAATTTTTGGTCGGGCCAATTAGTACAGTTTATTAGTTAAATTCTCCCCTGTTACAGGGTGCAACTACACTGACCTTCATACATTACGATTTGGATATCTCCCTGCACAGAGCTTCAATACTGATGCCGTTTGTTTCTGTAGAAACTAGACTCAGAGAGGAATCTATACATATATGGAATGACTCCTAATTATCTCTGGTTAATTTATAATGAATTTCAAAAGTCGGAATAGGGAATCCAGAAACCGTTCTGGCCCTGTCTCACGAGAACCTGAATATCTCTTAACATACTGTCCATATGATCATTTCGTTACTTTCCTATGAAAATAGATTC
Organism: Gossypium hirsutum; assembly: GCF_007990345.1. Classification (NCBI taxonomy): domain Eukaryota; kingdom Viridiplantae; phylum Streptophyta; class Magnoliopsida; order Malvales; family Malvaceae; genus Gossypium; species Gossypium hirsutum. The sequence continues at coordinate 47,559,803 of NC_053424.1, forward strand.
ATCAAGGTTCGTTTACATAATTTATCCACTATTTAATTCCATTTCTACTATTTTTAGTGACTTTTCATATCCACATCACTGCTGCTGCCAGCATCTGTTTTTAAGGTAAACTTTACCTATTTCATGATCCTCCGTGGATCAACTAGAGTTTGTCATACATATACCAAAAATGTAACACCCCTATCCCGTAACCGTCGCCGGAATAGGTAAGGGGCATTACCGGACTTGTAACTCATGTCAGAACAGTAAAATTTTGAACTTTTTCTTGAAATAAAGATCATTCATTTAAATAAGTACTAAGCACAGCCAGGGATAAAATTTAAACTTCTCTAAGTAAACATTCAAAAGATGCCATTTTCGCATGGCTTATATACATTAACCAAAAATATTCTTCCGCCACTAGTCTATTCTATACATGCCATAAAATAGTTCTAAACATAACAGTAACAAGCAGTGGATAGTGATAGTGTGACTAGTTGCTGACGATCCCCGAGCCTGTAGCTTCGCAATGAGATCTATAAAACAGAGGAAACAGAGTAAACGGAGTAAGCATTACAATGCTTAGTAAGTTTTAAGCAGTGTCAATAGATAACAATCAAATTAGAACATAGTTGTTCGTATTTTTATTTCACTCTTCCTTCGGGCATACCATCCCTTTACCGAATATGCACATCTCATCATATACAATAGGCAGATAAACTTTCACATAAAAGTGAGCTCATGTGACATAGATATATCGTATGATTTCACATAACCTCTCACACTGATCCGATGTCACATAATCATAGGAATAGTCCCATAGATTGCTCTCGTATGCATCACATAACTACCTTATGATTTAGTGCAAATCAATCTCACATATAAACTTGGAGTACATACCTGTTTAACCTTTCGCATTGAATATATTTATAAGCAATTCTTATTACGAAGTCTTATAGCTTTAACCTCTACTCGGATTATCGGTGAGACCTTTAGCTCAGACGAAATCTCCACACGAAGTTATCGGGTCTTACCCGGACAAATCTCCACACGTAGTCATCGGGTCTTACCCGGACATAATCTCCACACGTAGTCATCGGGTCTTACCCGGACATAATCTCCACACGTAGTCATCGGGTCTTTAGAGCTCGGATATAGTACGAGCACGAAGCTTACGGACATTAATCAGTGATAATATTCTCGCATAAAGCCTGTGGGGTTTTAACCCGGATATAGTACTGACACAAATGTCCTTCGGGACTTATCACATTTATACACTTTCACATCCATCACGTTGGCCACTCGGCCCTGTCACATATATACACTTTCACATTCATCACATCGGCCGTTAGGCCTTATCACATATATACACTTTCACATTCATCACATCGGCTATTAGGCCTTATCACATATATACACTTTCACATTCATCACATCGGCCATTAGGCCTTATCACATATATATACACTTTCACATTCATCACATTGGCCATTCGGCCTTATCACATATACACACTTTCACATTCATCACATCGGCTATTAGGCCTTATCACATATATACACACTTTCACATTCATCACATTGGCCATTCGGCCTTATCACATATACACACTTTCACATTCATCACATCGGCTATTAGGCCTTATCACATATATACACTTTCACATTCATCACATCGGCCATTAGGCCTTATCACATATATACACTTTCACATTTATTCAAATATACTTCACATACCACATATACTATCATGTACAGACTTGGTCTTGGCCGAATCTACATCCATCACTTTCCAATGAATAATTCAATTTTACGCCATCA